>NW_016169180.1:0-17873 GCF_001687245.7 Rhagoletis zephyria
TAATGTTACAATTTCTTCACTATTTTGGTAAACTTAATAACCTTCTTGGGTTAAATTTTTCTTTATTAAATTTGTTCAAAAAATATTTTTTAACACTTTTTCAACATTTATTAAATATTTCCTTAAATTCTATACTTAAACTAAACTTACTTAAGTCCTCCTGGTGTTGGGGTATAGTTTCCCTTTTGCTGCAGCTACTCGTGGTACCACCAAACACACTTTGAAGAGGAGTGCGTTTCTGTCCTACAGGAATTTAACGCTGCTGTCTTCTGGACCGGCTCTTTTCTTCACGTTCCTTCGGTATTCCACTTTTCTTGCACGCAGACCAATGAATGTCGTTGTTGCAGTCTATTTCACTTCCATTGCGTGCTGTGGATGTCCTTTTGTGAGTTTCCGCGCATTGATTTTCGGCTGTTTTTTTCTCACAGTCGTTTTATCATCACTTATTAATATTAAGATTTTCGCGCGTTGACACTTCGGCTGTTTTTTTACAGGCGTTATTTTTTTTCACTCACTACCGAAACGCGAACTTTGAAACCGGTCCCTGCTCGGGTGCCAGTTAAAGTTTTATTTAATAAACTTTATTTTTAAAAAGCTCGCGGACCTTTGTCCGCTCATGTGCTTATTTATTTGAATCCAACTTAAGATTAATTACAATATATTTCTTACTTCTACATTACACCTATGTCGACCACCAATTTGCTGACTGTTGTTGACCGTAATGTTGGTTACCAATATGCTGACTGTTGTTTACCGTAATATTGTTGCTGATCGATACATTTAGTAATTTGATGAAATGTTCGTGGAATGCTGAGGCAGCGTCTGCGGTTATAACGAATTCACCGGATGTGTTATCGGTGCCACTAACCCATGGGGTTATTGTCCAATTCGAGGTATTGTAAGGTGTGGTGTTAACTTATATCATACTCACAAAGTGAGCTAAATAGACGTACTTCTTCTGCCTTGGTTCTAAGACCTGAAGCATAAATAGGTTTTTATGATCTTGTTGGCCGACGAATTATTAGAGGGATTTTGTTGTACCCCTTTTTGCAAAAAAAAAATGCGACAGAAAATTCTAAGAAATCAACGGTAATTTTTAGCCACTTGAAACTTGCATGTTGTTACACTGACGGTGGCAATTAATATCGATTGTGTAGCGCTGCCACTGAATTTCAAAATATGTGAATAATTTAAAAATTTTAGATAAAGCAATTAAAGGGGTGTAAGCATAAGCAAGCGATACGATGTGTAACTAGCCCTTAAGCTATTTTGCAATTGTGTTTACACCTTAAGTTATGTGTCTAGACCTTTAAGATTTGGTTGTTTTGTTACGAGCGTGCGTAACCATGATTCAATAATACAAGGTTAGATAATTATTGACAGCTACGGTTTGACACTCCCTTACAAAAGGTTGCATTTACGAAGGACGGAGAAAAGGGGGGAATAAAATCTCTTGGTGCGAAAATGTTAGTAGAAAAGTACGCAAAGTAGGCAATTAGTAGTGAAATTCCTTTTGTAAATTCTAATGTAATTGCAGGAAGTCTGGCATTTTAAACGAAATGTTGAACGTAATATTGATGTGTCTATGTGAATTACGTAATTTATGTGCTATTCAAATGTATAAAAACTGCAAAATGACTCAAAATTAAAATAAGACTACTATGAGATTCATGAAACATCCAATTTAAAAACAGTTTATGTTTTCATCAGTTAAATATGCTGCATATGCATATGCAATTAAACATATTGCACAAACGCTCATACTTCTATTTCACACCAAAGCTACACTGTTTCCATGTAAATGTGCAAAGAAGCAACACGGTGCCACTGCTAAGGGAGCGGTGCGAGAGAGACAACTGTCAGTTTATCGAACCTTGTATTATTGAATCATGTGCGTAACCACCATCTTGGCATTGAATAAAAGAATCAGAATCAGATTGACTACCAACCACACTAGACGTGTGTAATTTATTAGAGAGTTCGTTTAAGCGTTTTCATCAGAAGTGGTCGTCGAAGCCACTCCAACGTACATAGTTTTCTTCTGTAATACAAATTTCGCGCGGTTTAAAATGGGAGACGACGTCGTGAGTGCAGAAAAGTGAAAAAAATACTTAATACTTGAACGACCGATTCTCTCGAGTTCATAGAAAAGACTGCTTAGTCACTTTATTCCGGGTTCAGAAGTATTTAACATGAATTTGAATAAATGGTTTATGAATACATTTACAGTGGATATGAAAGGGAAAACTATATACATATTCATATACAACAAGGTTACGTGTGTATATGTACTTAAGTACAAGTGTAGAAAAGAATTGAATGATAAAAATGAAAAGGTAAAAATAATGATAAATCGAGTGTACTAAAATTTCTATGAGACTGATAATATTTTTTACATCGTCCGCCCGGGCATCACTGAATTGATAATTCCAATGGCCATAAGAGTTGTACTGGCCTCCTCATTACAGTTCCAGACCCCAACCGTACATCGCAGGCTCTGATTCTTCCGTCACGCCTAGGGTATACTGCCTGCACAACTGCCAGCTTCCACATAAGCCGAGGCTTATAATCTTCTTGAACGGTAACGACGTCACCAACCTTGATACTGCGAATAGATTTATTTTTCATTTAATGGAAGTTGCGTAGCTGAGTAACATATTATCCACGCCACTGTCGCATATAACGCTTAAGCAAATGCTGACGAAGCTGCCATGACTTGATGATGTCGGTGTCGTCCTTGTCGAATTCGCTGAAGTCAATATTGACTTGCAGTCGTTTAAGAACTTGGACGGTGACAATGGTTGCAAATCATTAAAGTTTTGTGAAATATACGTTAGCGGCCGGGAGTTCACGACGCATTCGACTTCTGCTAACAGTGTTGACAAGTCATCGTAGTCAAGTAACGATTTGCCCACAGCTGCTTTCAACGCTAATTTGACACTTTTGACCAGACGCTCCCAGAATCCGCCCCACCATGCGGCTCTTTCTGGTATATATTTCCATTTAATTCCTTTATCTGCCGCTAAATTTTGTAAATCTGGTTTCTTCAGGAGGGCCTCTAATTTCCTGAACTCAATATCAGCTCGTTTGAACGTCCTGGCGTTATCTGATATAATGATGTCAGGTACACCCCGCCTAGCCATAAATCTTCTTAATGCTCCGATGCAGCTTTTCACCGTCATATCTAAAACCAACTCTAAATGTACGGCTCTAATTGAAGAACAAGTAAACAGCAAAATGTATGTTTTACGAATTTGTTGGTCGCCTTCATATTTCGCGTATACTGGGCCAGCAAAGTCTATGCCGGTAGTTTCAAATGGCCTAGATGTGGTTACTCTTTCGATTGGTACAACTGTCCACGGCTCCGATCCTAGCCGACCATGCAAACGCTTACAAATTATACAGCTTCGTAAAATACGTTTAATCATTTGACGTCCTTGTATGATCCAATACTTCTTTCTTAGCTGAGCCAGTACTGCGTTGACGCCGCCATGAAGTTTCGCATGGTGTGCTTCTACAACTAAAAGGTGACTAAAATAGCCACGCTTAGGTAAAATGGCTGGACTACTCTCGCTGCCGAACACTTCTGTAGGCAAGCGACTACCTACACATAACAGCCCATTAATTAGTAAGGGATTAAACGAAGTTAATTTGGAATTAGATGGAAGCTTTTGATTATCGATTAATGCCTTAATTTCTGCATGAAAGTATTGTTTTTGTTGTTGCTTTGCCAATAAAGCTCTGCGTTCTTAAGCTCACCCGCTGAAAGAGGTGGTACGTCAAGCTGGTCGTTCGAACTCCGCTGGTGCTTCGCCTTTATATTCGTTAAAAATCGGCATACATACGATGTTACTCTCAACAAACGCTTTATCTTGCTGAATTTTTCAAGTGGTATGATGGTTTGAACGCTGTCGCAGCATTCGTTTGGTTGAAGCTCCACGTTCAAAAATATCCCAGCGCACTTTTCTAGAGAATTTTTATCCAAACACACTGTATACTGCATTAACCATTCAGATCCGTGCTTCCACATATTTGAATTCCTCAGACCGTCGGCATTTATTCCCCTAGTCAATAAATCAGCTGGATTATCCTTACCTCTGCAATATCGCCACTCATGCATATCTGTTAGACTACAAATCTCATCCACCCTTGCTCTAACGTATTGATTGTTGTTTTTATTTCTGCCATTTATCCATTGAATTGCTATACTGTAGTCGGACCACATGATAATCACAGAAAATTCAACTTGTAAAGCGCTTAATAGAAAACGTTTTAATCGTGCAGCCATTAACGCTGCCGTCAGTTCCAGTTTCGGCAAGGTTAGTTCAACCTCTTGATTACCTCTGATAGGCGATACTCGGCTCTTCGCACATATAAAATTAACTGAAGTTTTTCCGTCTTGGTCAATATTTTTCAAATACGCAACAGCTCCATAAGCCTTCGGGCTTGCGTCTGCGAAGATATGTAATTCGACCGTAGCGTTATCGAACGTTGTCAACCTTCGTGGTAATGCGAATGCTCTTAAAATGGGTAACTCTCTTCGCCAATTTTCAAACACTTTAGTTTTCTCATCAGGCATGACCACGTCCCACTCAACCTTTTCCTTCCACAATTCTTGCAGCAACAATTTTATACGTACAGTGGATGGTGCCAACATGCCAAAGGGATCATAAATTCTTGCCATTGTTTTTAACACATTTCTCTTCGTCGGTTTTAATTTCTGAATGTAGTTAAGGGTATTATCGAATTCAATAGATATCTCGTCCGACATGGTGTTCCAAACAATTCCTAACACTTTCTGAACCAACGGTGGCTCTTGTTTATTTTCTACAAATAATGATTTTAACGATAAGCTGTTCGAGTTCCACTTACGCAAATTAAATTTTGCCCCGCTCATAATATCAGTTGCTTCTTTGAAGAATTGGATTGCCTTCGCTTCATTTGCGATGCTGCTGACCATGTCGTCCACGTAAAACGACTTTTCGAGATGCTTACTGACTTCTTCATATTTGTCTTCGTTTACCTGCAAATGCTTTTGAATAGAAGTAGCTAACAAGAATGGACTGGACGTGACACCAAACGTGACCCTCTGCATGCGATATTCTGCTAGCTCCGGAAGCTCTTCATTCATGGTCGGCAAGGTCTTGTACCACAAAAATCTTAGAACGTCTCTATCGCTGTCGGCAATCTCACTTTGCAAGAATGCCTTCTCAATATCGGCAGTCAAAGCTATTTTATCGAAACGAAACCTCACCAATATTTTTAACAAATCGGCCACACAATTTTTGCCGGCGTTTAAATGGTCATTTAATGACGTTTTACCTGGTTCGCATGACGAAGCATCGAAAACGATTCTCATTTTTGATGTAGATTTGTCGTCTCGGTACACAGGCATATGCGGCATATAATAGACAGTTGAATTGCTATTATTAAATTCATTTGCCCTTTCAGAAACACCGCTATGCCACAACTCCTCCATACCCTCATGATATTCTCTTAATTTTTGTGGATCTCTCATAAGCCTCGCTGTTAAATCTCGAAGTCGTTTTCGGGCCATTTGCTTCTTGTCGTGCAAATACTCGCTGGAAATTTTCCATGGCAACGCCACAACTTAACGCTTGGTAATCTCATTTATGTATATTTTTACGTCCACTTGTGCAGGTTCACGTGGAGCGTTAATACCAATCGACTCGATTTCCCAGAATTTAGCTACGTCAAATGTGTCTTCGTGTGTTTGTAAAGTGTTTAAAACGCAGTGAATTTTATCATTATCTCCATAACATCCCTGAATTGTGCATCCAAAGAAGGTATTTACTGCAGTTAAATCATCTGTTATTTTTTCGCTCTCACCTCCAATGAATTTCCACATATTATCTTGCCCAATAAGAATATTCATTCCTCTCACATACTTATCGTTACAGAGATGGTTTTCGGCTAACGTTGTATTCATCCACTGGAGTTTTTTTTTTGTTTTATTTCAGGAACCGGTAGTATGTCTGCACAAATACTCGGTACGACGATCGCGCTAATAGTTTTTGTTTTTTCATTGTATTGACTTTTTAATACAATATTAACTCGCTTGAGCTTTTGTGCATTCTTGTTCTCACAGCTGTCGCCAAATGTCAGTATACATGTTTTCTCATAAGCTACCATAGCTAACTCTAATTCTCTTGCTAATTTGGCGCTAATATAGGTGCGCTGACTACCGTTGTCCATAGTTATTCTCGTAAATGCTCTTTCACCCGTACGCTCATTTTCAACTATGGCTTTAGCGGTCTGAAGAAATATCTCGTCACTCTCTGAACTCGCTGATTGAAATGCCGTTGTTAAAAGAGAATTTGCCGGGGTTACGGCTCAACTGGAGCTGACGTCCGATTTGTTATATTTGTCGCTACCATCACGTGATTGTTCCGTTCTATTTTTTGGCATACTTCTTTCGCACAATGGAGTTATGTGTTTGCCGCCACATTTCTCGCATTTAACCCACTGACTCCTACAAAATTTAGACGTGTGGTTTCGGTACGCACATCTAAAACAACGGCCTTCTTTTATTAATAATTTTTTTCTTAAATCTGTGGACATATTACTGTTGCAAGAATTAGTGTCATGATTTGCATCCTTACAAAATACGCACTGCCTTTTGACACCCTGTGCGCCGGTAAGTAGTCCCAGTGCCGTTCCCTTTTTTGTTCCGCTGTTTGTTTAGTGGCATCCCTAATTCTTCTTTCATCTTTATTTTCTGACATATGCGATTTTTCTAATGCTTCTACTTCTGTTCTTATAAAGAGTAAGAGCTGCTTTAATTGCTCGTCGCCATTTGTATCTATTCCATCGCGTTTTTCAATTTTATAGAACGTAATACGTAAGAACGAAGGTATCGCTCTCAATAAAACTGATTTGACTACGATTTCGTATTTACTGGATGGAACATTTAGAATAGATAGCGTTCGCATGGTGGAATTTACATAATTATAAAGATCTAGCAAACCTTTAACATCACGCGCTGATTGAATTGATTTTAACGCCAACAGCTTTTGAATGTGTTGCTCTACAATTTTATCAGTATTGCCATACTCTTCCTGCAAAAGGGAAATGGCCTCGTTATAACATCTCTCCGTTGGAGTAAACCCCGCAATGGTATTTGCCGCGTTTTTCTCCAGCGCCTCGCTCAAGTAATTAAATTTCGCTGCTGATGACAAACTTAAGTTTTCATGTACCGTTTCTTTAAACTGTTCCCAAAACGGTATCCATTTATCAAAACTCCCGTCAAACTTCTTCAGTTCAATCGGCTTTAATTTCACGCTTTTACTAGTAGCTCCATTGTCACTTTTAATCATTTGTACCGCATTCGCTGTCGTAATATTTTTACATAATGCGTGCTCCAATCGTGCGACAGTGGTTACCGCCACATCATCATACTCCACCATCCGCTCGATTTCAGCCTCTGTACTATCCTTCTCGTCGTTCAACGCTAAAACTGCTTCATTAGCTAGTGTAAGGTTTTCTTTGGATGCTTTAATACGCGATACCAGCACCACGGAATTCTCCTNTTCGCGCGGTTTAAAATGGGAGACGACGTCGTGAGTGCAGAAAAGTGAAAAAAATACTTAATACTTGAACGACCGATTCTCTCGAGTTCATAGAAAAGACTGCTTAGTCACTTTATTCCGGGTTCAGAAGTAATTAACATGAATTTGAATAAATGGTTTATGAATACATTTACAGTGGATATGAAAGGGAAAACTATATACATATTCATATACAACAAGGTTGCGTGTGTATATGTACTTAAGTACAAGTGTAGAAAAGAATTGAATGATAAAAATGAAAAGGTAAATATAATGATAAATCGAGTGTACTAAAATTTCAATTAGACTGATAATATTTTTTACAAAAAGTATACACTCCTCCAATTAAAGGCGTGGTGCGCAGCCGTTGGCGTAAACGCNACGCTGAGACTGTGACTGGTACGGTACCTGCTCTCAACCGTTCTCAGTCTACACCTACTATCGATAACTATGATAATGCCGAACTTGATGTTGTTTTCAAAAAGAAGTGGGTGCATGTATCGGCGTTTTATGTATCAAAAAATTCTGGCGTCGATAGCAAACATCTTGCATGTTTCCAACTTGTAAAGAAAGGTTCATCTCTCGATAACATTCGCAGTGTAAATTTTAAATTTGGAGTTTTGCCGTCATCTTATGAGAAGATTTTGAATCCTTATGTATGGCCTTCGTGAACTAGTATTCGCCCGTTTAAACTTTTTCAAAGGGAAGGTACCACTGAACCGACCAAATAGCTCTGTAAATATAAATTGCAAATCTTGTAATCTCAAAATCTATTTCCAAAATATGTCTGCGAGCGCAAATTTGTTCGCTTTGCCCCACAGCCGCTTAACTTTTCTGAGCCTTTACCGACCTATAATTCTCTCTGTAAGCTTATTAATGTTAAATCACTGGAAAGTAGAAGACTTATCCAGTCACTTATGTTTATATATGATCTGGTTAATGGATTTATTGATTGCCCTGTTTTTCTTAACCAAATTTGTTTCAATGTTCCAAACAGAATTTTGCGTTTTCAATTACCTTTTTATATGCTTCCAGTTAAGGCAAATTACTTTACTCTAGCACCAATATATAGAGGCCTCACAGAGTTTAATAATATCTCAAAAATTTTAAATATTGAGTTTTCATTGCCGAGATTGATATTTAAATCAAATATTGAAATATTGTATAATTAATATAATTTCTGTTATTCTAACCTATTATGTAATCTAGTCTGTAAGATTGTTAAAGTCATAGACTAAAAAATAAATTTCATTCATTTTCATTTCATTTATTGAACATTTTGGCTTATATCTACATACACAAGTTACAGTTGTTAATAAATGTAACTCAAACAAATATTTCTAATTACATAACGACATTAATTCAGATATAAGGAAAGACAAGGCACTTTGTATATTAAAATTAACATAGTATTAAATGCCATCTCTAGTAAAGTTATAAATACAGCGGGGTGGCGTTAAGAAAAATAAAATAAAGTGGTAAAAAAAATATCTATAAACTGCGAATAGCCTTCAATGAAATCGAAAAAATTATTGGCATACATAAGTACGAGCCGAAAGATGAACATCAAACGGAAGTTTAAAATCAACAAAATTTAGGTTATGGTCCGTAGCAAAACTTCGACTTCATTGTATGAAAGGTTCAAAAGGAAGGATTTCACATTTTTCGGAAAGTTTTGAAGAATTGTCATGTCGCGTAAACTGGCAGGTAGCGCATTAAATAATTTACGAGATACTATTGTATAAAATCTGCAGGAATGACTAGTAAGCGAAGACAGGACAGCAACAAGAGGGTATGAGTTTTTCCTCAGATAATAGTTGTCCGATTTGACACTATGTAGGTACCCGCATCTAATGTAAAAAAATTTTAAAACTTTGAAATAATATAGGTCTCTCACTGGAAGAATTTTCAGATTTCTAAAGAGTTCTCTGGAGGGATGCACACGATTCGCGTTACATAATTTCCTAACAACGCATTTCTGCAAGGTCAGTAGAGCTTGAATTTTATTTAAGGGGGCGCCTCCCCAACAGCTGATACCATATGATAATTTAGAATTGAATAACGCATAGTAAACTGTTTTCAGAGTATTATTAGAGCAATATTTTCTGTGATGATAAAAGCAACGTAATGAGGATTGAAGATATTGTTTTAAACGGGATATGTGGTTACACCAATTCAAGTTTTGGTCAATGGATACACCGAGATATTGGAAGTCATCAACTATCTCAATTACAAAACAATTGTTACTGCAGGACGCAAGGGAATTGAAAGTACCAGATTTTACCTCAGGGCGCAAATGCCTATGTAATGTAAGTCGATCGCAGTCCGAAAAATGAAAGGTAATTTTCACATCTGGTGATTTCCTCGCATTCAGGCTAAAATAAATTAATTTGGTTTTACTGCTAACAACGAGCTGGTGTTTAGCAAACCAAGCTCTCAGAAGATAAACGTCATGATTTAAACTAGCTACCAGTTCAAATGAATTTGTTGAACTATATGCAAGTGCAAGATCATCAGCAAATGCAGTGACTTTTCCTATGAAAGGCAGATCAAAAATTGAGTTTATATAGACCAGGAATAGGATCGGACCAAGCACAGAACCTTGTGGAACTCCGATTTTTATTGTATTATAATTGCTGAAATTGTCGTGAACTTTAACCCTTAGTACTCTTCCGGTTAAATAAGATTCAAACCACTTATATATAAATCCACGAAAGCCGACCGAATATAATTTATTCAGTAAAATGGCATGATCCACCGTGTCAAATGCTTTCGTAATATCAACGAAAAGACCAGCACAACTCTTTTTATTGTCCAATCCCTGATAAATAAATGAGCAAACATCTAGGAGGGCATCCTCGGTTGAACGGTTAGTCCGAACTGCCTTGAGCTAAAGAAATTCTTACTTTCAAGAAATAGTAAAATCCTGCTTTTGAGTGCCTTCTCAAAAACTTTTGAAATCGATGGTAGTAATGAAATTGGCCTATAGTTATTTTTATCTTTCTTATTACCCTTTTTAAATAAAGGAATAATAGTTGCACATTTCAAATTGTCTGGCAAAATTCCTGAGAAGACACTCTTATTGAATAAATGTTTCAGAATGTCTAACAAGTTAAGAGCAATGTTTTAAAGCAGTTTATGAATACATTTACAGTGGATATGAAAGGGAAAACTATATACATATTCATATACAACAAGGTTGCGTGTGTATATGTACTTAAGTACAAGTGTAGAAAAGAATTGAATGATAAAAATGAAAAGGTAAATATAATGATAAATCGAGTGTACTAAAATTTCAATTAGACTGATAATATTTTTTACAAAAAGTATACACTCCTCCAATTAAAGGCGTGGTGCGCAGCCGTTGGCGTAAACGCAAGTGGTGCAAAGGCGTCACTAGCAGCAAGGCTTAGTCAGTTATCAGCAGAGGCACGCGGATTGTGCCCAGGTAACGAACCAGTGGATTTAACTGACGAAGCCAATGACAACGGTGCTGAAAGGCGTGACGAAATAAGCAGTGAATTACACGACGAAGCTGCAAATGCAGTGGACAATGTAGCGGTAAATGCAGCGAAAAATGTAGCGGTAAATGCACCGAAAAACGTAGCGGAAAATGTAGTGGTAAATGCAGCGAAAAATGCAGCGGTAAAAGCAGCGAAAAACGTAGCGGAAAATGCGGCGAAAAATGTAGCGGTAAATGCAGCGAAAAACGTAGCGGTAAATGCGACGGTCAATGCAGCGGACAATGTAGCGGTAATTGCAGCAAACAACGTAGCGGTCAATAAAGCGGAAATTGTAGCGGACAATGTAATGGTCAACATAGCGGACAACGATTTAGACAGAAATGCAAACTACAATATAGATGGGCAGTTCGGTGTACAAATGCACACAAGCCGTGAAGTAGATGACCGGCGTCGATTGTTTAACAGGTTGGCCAATGTCGAGTCCGAGAGTCTTAGAGTTAAGTTGCTCGAAAAAGAAATTGAAATGTTGAGGTTGAAGCTGTCGATAGAAGCACAAAAAAAGACGCACACTGTCACTAAGGAATTCTCCTTCGATACAGTAAAGCAGCTATTATCAGATTATGACGGCGGCGAAAATTTCGAAATGTGGCGTGCGCAAGTGGTGCACCTGCAAGAAGACCTTAAGGTAGACAAAGAAACGATTGCTTTGGTGGTACAGCTGAAATTGAAAGGTGTGGCTGCAACTTGGTATAATACCAACAAAATGTTTCTGAGGAGTCTGGACCTTGTGCTGACGGAGATGGCTACAATATTTGCACGTAGCGATAATCTCCTGGTTACGCGACGCCGTTTTGAAAAACGTACCTGGAGTTACGAAGAGTCGTTTGCAAACTACTTTAACGAAAAGTGTTTGCTAAGCAGCGGTTTGAACCTCGGCGACGGGGAGCTAGTCGAGTATATAATCGACGCTATCCCAGGCAAGCAGTTACAGGTCCAGGCGAAGCTACAAAATTTTCCGACAGCAAGCAACTTGGTGAAGGCGTTTCGTACGATTGAGTTGCCGCAACGTTTATCTCTAAGGCCGAGCGAGGATAGATAGTGCTCTAAATATATAATCGGCGTAGAATCAGGAGATTCTAGTCATCAGGATGGCCGAGTTGTACGCATAAGCAAGCGATACGATGTGTAACTAGCCCTTAAGCTATTTTGCAATTGTGTTTACACCTTAAGTTATGTGTCTAGACCTTAAGATTTGGTTGTTTTGCTAAGAGCGTGGGTAACCACCATCTTGGCATTGAATAAAAGAATCAGAATCAGATTGACTACCAACCACACTAATTTATTAGAGAGTTCGTTTAAGCGTTTTCAGGGGAAAAATTATATGTAAAATGGTAAATGGATTACGAAAAATTTAGGTACATATGCGGGTTGGGTAAATAAGCGGGGAGGTACTTAAGAGAGGGAATTTCTTCAGATTAAATTCACGGTGCCCAAAAATGTTTGTTACTTAAGCGCGTTAGGTACTTAATCGGGTGGGCGCTTAAGCGGCTTTCACTGTACTCGATACTTTTCGTTGGATACCAAGAAATTTTGGCATCGACACTTTTGAACCAAGTACTCAGTAGGTATCGAAAAAAAAATACTCGTATCGAAACCCGATACCAAGTTAAATTTTGCTCCGAAATTTTTCCCTCTACGTTTATGCCTAATATGAATCGTCCTGTGCTTTTTGGCAACTTAATTGCACCGAAAACTGCGATAAGGCGCCAAAGTCGACATGGTGCAAAGTATACACGATCCCATTGCTTCACCAAAGTCGAGGGTTTCCAACGTTTACACGGCCAATTGTTCGAGTGGAAGCGTGAAGTGGATGAATGTTCAGTACAGACATTTTAATGCGATGTAGAAGTCACTGAATAACTATATTATTCTCCGCACTGTAAAAATTAGCAGGCAATAATAAAGGGGCAAACCGTCAAGGTGTTCGGACGTGTATATGCTGTGTTCTCGATACCTGTGCTAAATTCGGATGTATTTTGCTTTAAAATGCCCTGTGTTTGCGGTCAGAAAGTTGACCGCGGGCTGCCTAAAATACGGTGTGATAATTGCAATGATTATTTCCACCTTTCGTGTGTTAAATTATCGCAAGATGGTGCTGATTTTTTGCAAAAATCCAATCACTCATTTTATTATCAAATCTGTACAAAAGCGCCGCAAATCTTTTCGTTCGCTGTCTCCACCTCTTGTACCAACAAAATCAGTAACGGATTCTGCGAATTCTCTTGCTGCTGCTGCTAATCAACCAAAGCAACAGTCGCAGAATGCGAACTTAACTGGTGTATTGCCAAAACATAAACAACAATCGCAGAGTTTGGATACGATGAGTACAATACAAAAACAAAACCTCGATCACCCGAAAGCTACTGTATTGGAGTCAATGCTCAAGTCTGTGCTTGATGAAGTCGTTGGGCTTAGAGCAGAGAATGTGCGAATGTTCTCTCTGCTGCAAATATTGTACGATAATAAAAACATCTTGTTAAAGAAAGTTGACAATCTCCAAGTTGAGCTGGGCTCTTTGATGAGTATACTACGCAATAAAAACTGCACTCTTGCTGAAGACGCTGCTGATATTGAAAATATCCCTCCTGCTGCTTCAGACATCTATACTAATGATGCTACCATTGCCGTTGACGCCGCTGGTGATGTTGTGAGTGCTGCTGCCGTTGACAACATTCTCTCTTTTACTTCTTCTACTAGCAATGCCGCTCTGCCTACAACTAATATGCTCTACTCCCATGTCGCTGGAAAAATTACTGCTGCTAATACTAACGCTGAGACTGTGACTGGTACGGTACCTGCTCTCAACCGTTCTCAGTCTACACCTACTATCGATAACTATGATAATGCCGAACTTGATGTTGTTTTCAAAAAGAAGTGGGTGCATGTATCGGCGTTTTATGTATCAAAAAATTCTGGCGTCGATAGCAAACATCTTGCATGTTTCCAACTTGTAAAGAAAGGTTCATCTCTCGATAACATTCGCAGTGTAAATTTTAAATTTGGAGTTTTGCCGTCATCTTATGAGAAGATTTTGAATCCTTATGTATGGCCTTCGTGAACTAGTATTCGCCCGTTTAAACTTTTTTAAAGGGAAGGTACCACTGAACCGACCAAATAGCTCTGTAAATATAAATTGCAAATCTTGTAATCTCAAAATCTATTTCCAAAATATGTCTGCGAGCGCAAATTTGTTCGCTTTGCCCCACAGCCGCTTAACTTTTCTGAGCCTTTACCGACCTATAATTCTCTCTGTAAGCTTATTAATGTTAAATCACTGGAAAGTAGAAGACTTATCCAGTCACTTATGTTTATATATGATCTGGTTAATGGATTTATTGATTGCCCTGTTTTTCTTAACCAAATTTGTTTCAATGTTCCAAACAGAATTTTGCGTTTTCAATTACCTTTTTATATGCTTCCAGTTAAGGCAAATTACTTTACTCTAGCACCAATATATAGAGGCCTCACAGAGTTTAATAATATCTCAAAAATTTTAAATATTGAGTTTTCATTGCCGAGATTGATATTTAAATCAAATATTGAAATATTGTATAATTAATATAATTTCTGTTATTCTAACCTATTATGTAATCTAGTCTGTAAGATTGTTAAAGTCATAGACTAAAAAATAAATTTCATTCATTTTCATTTCATTTATTGAACATTTTGGCTTATATCTACATACACAAGTTACAGTTGTTAATAAATGTAACTCAAACAAATATTTCTAATTACATAACGACATTAATTCAGATATAAGGAAAGACAAGGCACTTTGTATATTAAAATTAACATAGTATTAAATGCCATCTCTAGTAAAGTTATAAATACAGCGGGGTGGCGTTAAGAAAAATAAAATAAAGTGGTAAAAAAAATATCTATAAACTGCGAATAGCCTTCAATGAAATCGAAAAAATTATTGGCATACATAAGTACGAGCCGAAAGATGAACATCAAACGGAAGTTTAAAATCAACAAAATTTAGGTTATGGTCCGTAGCAAAACTTCGACTTCATTGTATGAAAGGTTCAAAAGGAAGGATTTCACATTTTTCGAAAAGTTTTGAAGAATTGTCATGTCGCGTAAACTGGCAGGTAGCGCATTAAATAATTTACGAGATACTATTGTATAAAATCTGCAGGAATGACTAGTAAGCGAAGACAGGACAGCAACAAGAGGGTATGAGTTTTTCCTCAGATAATAGTTGTCCGATTTGACACTATGTAGGTACCCGCATCTAATGTAAAAAAATTTTAAAACTTTGAAATAATATAGGTCTCTCACTGGAAGAATTTTCAGATTTCTAAAGAGTTCTCTGGAGGGATGCACACGATTCGCGTTACATAATTTCCTAACAACGCATTTCTGCAAGGTCAGTAGAGCTTGAATTTTATTTAAGGGGGCGCCTCCCCAACAGCTGATACCATATGATAATTTAGAATTGAATAACGCATAGTAAACTGTTTTCAGAGTATTATTAGAGCAATATTTTCTGTGATGATAAAAGCAACGTAATGAGGATTGAAGATATTGTTTTAAACGGGATATGTGGTTACACCAATTCAAGTTTTGGTCAATGGATACACCGAGATATTGGAAGTCATCAACTATCTCAATTACAAAACAATTGTTACTGCAGGACGCAAGGGAATTGAAAGTACCAGATTTTACCTCAGGGCGCAAATGCCTATGTAATGTAAGTCGATCGCAGTCCGAAAAATGAAAGGTAATTTTCACATCTGGTGATTTCCTCGCATTCAGGCTAAAATAAATTAATTTGGTTTTACTGCTAACAACGAGCTGGTGTTTAGCAAACCAAGCTCTCAGAAGATAAACGTCATGATTTAAACTAGCTACCAGTTCAAATGAATTTGTTGAACTATATGCAAGTGCAAGATCATCAGCAAATGCAGTGACTTTTCCTATGAAAGGCAGATCAAAAATTGAGTTTATATAGACCAGGAATAGGATCGGACCAAGCACAGAACCTTGTGGAACTCCGATTTTTATTGTATTATAATTGCTGAAATTGTCGTGAACTTTAACCCTTAGTACTCTTCCGGTTAAATAAGATTCAAACCACTTATATATAAATCCACGAAAGCCGACCGAATATAATTTATTCAGTAAAATGGCATGATCCACCGTGTCAAATGCTTTCGTAATATCAACGAAAAGACCAGCACAACTCTTTTTATTGTCCAATCCCTGATAAATAAATGAGCAAACATCTAGGAGGGCATCCTCGGTTGAACGGTTAGTCCGAACTGCCTTGAGCTAAAGAAATTCTTACTTTCAAGAAATAGTAAAATCCTGCTTTTGAGTGCCTTCTCAAAAACTTTTGAAATCGATGGTAGTAATGAAATTGGCCTATAGTTATTTTTATCTTTCTTATTACCCTTTTTAAATAAAGGAATAATAGTTGCACATTTCAAATTGTCTGGCAAAATTCCTGAGAAGACACTCTTATTGAATAAATGTTTCAGAATGTCTAACAAGTTAAGAGCAATGTTTTAAAGCAGTTTATGAATACATTTACAGTGGATATGAAAGGGAAAACTATATACATATTCATATATAACAAGGTTGCGTGTGTATATGTACTTAAGTACAAGTGTAGAAAAGAATTGAATGATAAAAATGAAAAGGTAAATATAATGATAAATCGAGTGTACTAAAATTTCAATTAGACTGATAATATTTTTTACAAAAAGTATACACTCCTCCAATTAAAGGCGTGGTGCGCAGCCGTTGGCGTAAACGCAAGTGGTGCAAAGGCGTCACTAGCAGCAAGGCTTAGTCAGTTATCAGCAGAGGCACGCGGATTGTGCCCAGGTAACGAACCAGTGGATTTAACTGACGAAGCCAATGACAACGGTGCTGAAAGGCGTGACGAAATAAGCAGTGAATTACACGACGAAGCTGCAAATGCAGTGGACAATGTAGCGGTAAATGCAGCGAAAAATGTAGCGGTAAATGCACCGAAAAACGTAGCGGAAAATGTAGTGGTAAATGCAGCGAAAAATGCAGCGGTAAAAGCAGCGAAAAACGTAGCGGAAAATGCGGCGAAAAACGTAGCGGNAAAATGTTTCTGAGGAGTCTGGACCTTGTGCTGACGGAGATGGCTACAATATTTGCACGTAGCGATAATCTCCTGGTTACGCGACGCCGTTTTGAAAAACGTACCTGGAGTTACGAAGAGTCGTTTGCAAACTACTTTAACGAAAAGTGTTTGCTAAGCAGCGGTTTGAACCTCGGCGACGGGGAGCTAGTCGAGTATATAATCGACGCTATCCCAGGCAAGCAGTTACAGGTCCAGGCGAAGCTACAAAATTTTCCGACAGCAAGCAACTTGGTGAAGGCGTTTCGTACGATTGAGTTGCCGCAACGTTTATCTCTAAGGCCGAGCGAGGATAGATAGTGCTCTAAATATATAATCGGCGTAGAATCAGGAGATTCTAGTCATCAGGATGGCCGAGTTGTACGCATAAGCAAGCGATACGATGTGTAACTAGCCCTTAAGCTATTTTGCAATTGTGTTTACACCTTAAGTTATGTGTCTAGACCTTAAGATTTGGTTGTTTTGCTAAGAGCGTGGGTAACCACCATCTTGGCATTGAATAAAAGAATCAGAATCAGATTGACTACCAACCACACTAATTTATTAGAGAGTTCGTTTAAGCGTTTTCAGGGGAAAAATTATATGTAAAATGGTAAATGGATTACGAAAAATTTAGGTACATATGCGGGTTGGGTAAATAAGCGGGGAGGTACTTAAGAG
>NW_016169182.1:0-2979 GCF_001687245.7 Rhagoletis zephyria
ACGACACTTTCTGATTCAGAAATGTAAATATGAACCAAGTAGCCCATTAAAAATAGGCAAGTTCTTTTAATCAACGACAAAGTCTTCAGGATTAAGAAACATGACTTCTGCGTTACCTAGCAGATTTGCTTGTAAGATTAAACGCGCTAATCAAAGAGAGTGACACGAACTTTGAGCACTCTGGAATTTTGGAAGTTCTTCCAGTAGACTTCAGGCACCTGAACTACACAGTCCCGCCTACTGGACTAAAGAATCACTTCCAGACAAGGATCGCCGCGAGGTGTGATTGGGAAGAGGATTCGGCCCTGATATCGTATTCTGACTCAGCAGCCATCTACACTGATGGCTCCAAGTTGTATCTGCAGGTAGGAAGTAACTCGCAATAACTCTCACTTACAGTTCATTTTGTCTACCAGATCTCTGTAGCGTTTTTCATGCTGAACCAACCGCAATAAACGAAGCAACTTGTAGCTGATCGATTCTCCTAATAGTCTGAAGGCGGTAACCATCTTTTTTGCTAGTCAGGCAGCTATTAAAGCACTTAATTGTGATAAATCTACATCGAAGATTGTCATGGAATGTAGACGTACTCTAAATGAGCTGGCAAGATGTTACGTCACTAATATTGTATGGGTGCCGGGCCATAAATACATACCGGGAAGCTGTGTTGCAGATGAACTAGCAAGGAAAGGAACGTTGCTGTCTGCCATTAGTACAGCTCGTAATGCGGGCATTCCGCTATCTTCCTGCAAACTCTGGCTGCAGAATAACTTTATCGAATGCGCAAATATAAGATGGTCTGCGGAGCCTACGTGCAGGATAGCAAGACATATCTGACCTAAGCTGGATAAGCGTAGATCTCGCCCTCTCCTTCGCTTGGAGTGACCACTGCTCCGACATGTTATTGGAGTTCTCACCGGGCACTGCCTGATGGGAACTCACACTGATAGAATGGGTTTGGGTGATTAAGAGGAAACCGAAAGCATGGAGCACACCTATGCCACAGTCCCGCTTTGGCGAGGGCTCGTCGACGCTCGTTCCTCCATTATTCTTTTGAATGTAGCTATGACCTTGTACCCTTCATCAGAGCTACGAACTGGTTCCATTTCTAAGGACAGAGTAGGGACATAAGGAGTCTCTAATATGGTATCACAATGGGCCTAAGCATGGCCTTTTCCTGTGTGGAATGAGGGCAGCTGAGATAACATAACCCAACCTATATATAAATTTCGAAGTCTCAAAACATTACGGCCCTTGAAACAGGTTTCTTATAATATACGAGCATTAACTTAAATTTTGGGACCGATGTTATTATTGCAGACTTGGTTCTTGGCATTACAGGGGTGTGTGAATCTATTCCAAAGAAGGCGAAAGTTTTCTTACTAATCTTTCAATTTTCTACGATGCCGAATGTAAAGATTTTTAAAATACATTGCTGCAAAAATTTTCTGTGATATCTTTGTGATATGTTTTATGGTGTTTCCCTTAGTTCAATCTCAGCTATGATCTTATATTCAAGTAACTGTTATTTTAAGGATTATACCTTTACATCTTTATTTTTCCAGAAGCGAAATAATAAATTAAAAAACAATAAAGAATTGGGAAGGAAAAAGCTTAACAGGTGATCAAGTTACTAACAAGAGCTGCAAAGAAAACAGAAAAAACATTTCTAACAAAATCGAAAACCACCCACAGTTGTTTTTCTGCTGTTAAGAACAATGGCCCAATAAACATAACTTGTAATATCAAAGTACTACTTATGTAATAAGAGTTCTCGATAGCAAAACGTGCAGAAATAATAAAGTTTTTAAATTAGTTTCCCGTTTTTTGGACTTTTAACTTATAAAAAGTAGTCTTTGACCAACACAGATTTTTTAGGCTTCACTCGTAGCATTTGTGCGATTGGTAACAGCATTCAAAATAAATTTAAAAAATGCCAATTTAGTTGGTATGCAAGAAGCTTTACATGTCCGAGGCGCCATTAGTATTACATTTGTCAACAGAGGTTGACGTTCTTTGCATATTCTTACATATGTATTTATGTATAAAAACAAAAGCGAAAACACAAAAAGAAAGAACACAGAACAGAAAAATATTAAAAGTGAATTATGTAATTTTTTCTCATTCTATTCTTTTTCCTTTGTTTTATTATATTATGCAGATTCGTTTTGCGCATTGTAGACTTCACTTTTTGTGCTGAGTTTCTATGCCGTTGCATATGTTTGTATGTATGTATAAGCATAAGCTTTGTGGCAACTCGCTTTCCTACAACGAATTGACCCACGTTTTTCTATTTAATGGTTTGCCGTTTATTTCCTAGTTTTTTATGGTTTTTATTTATTAACAATTTCTTGTTCTCGTCTGTTTGTTTTTCCACTTGTAGTTTTTATTTAATTGTTTTCGCTGAAGCCATGTACTTTTGTTTTTAAATTACATTTTATTGCCGGCTCTTTCATTTAGCGTATTCGCCCTCCAGCACATGGCCAATATGCAAATGCTGCCCCCATGCTCAAACGTGCCACAACTTGTTGTTGCTATGCAGAAGTTTTCATGTATTATTATACAATTTTTTCTTCGCCTCTAGAATTTGTTGTTGCTTTTTCTCATGTTTTTTTTTTTATTTGCTTCACAGAAATCCTTCATTCCATATTGCATAAATCCTGTTATATGCCACCACTTTAATCACTCAGCCGTATAATTTTAATAAAATGCAATTTAAATGTTTACACAAATGTTCGAAAGTCAAGTCCGGTTGTGGATTTGTGTACGCCATTGGCGCACATTTGCCTCGCGACCACGGCTGCGTGCGTTCACGATTGTATTTCCGTTTCCGCAGCCTGCGCCAGTGACAAGCACCAATACAGCTCAGCTCAGCTTGTGGGCAGTTTTATTAGCTCTGCTTAATTTCATAATTCGCATTTACCGTTTTGAACGCAAAGACATGTCAAAGTCACATTTTATTTCTTTCCGTTGCATTAG
>NW_016169182.1:3119-17870 GCF_001687245.7 Rhagoletis zephyria
GTACATACTTTTATTTAAATTTATACACGATTTTAAGTAAGGCTATCTGTTATTTAAAAACTAATATCTAATTTAAGTAAAATGAAAAGAAAGATACGAATGGGCCTAAATATATTTTTTGAAAATAATTTAAGCCGTAAAGATTACCTAAAAAATTAATTTACTTTAAAATTTAATTCAAGGAAAATACCGGCTATTTAGCCTATTATCGAGCGCAATTGTTAAAACTATGAATAATATTTCAAAACAAAATTGTCATTAATATCATTTCTTTCGTTTCGTTGTCCGATAAGTAAATAATTTTATTTTGTTGAATTACGTCTGCGGGGTCTGCTAGTACTAAATTAATATGTATTATATTTCTTCACCCACTACTGCACATTTGATTATGCCTGCGGTCATTGTGTCTCATTAACTGCAATCAATATTCCAATTTTCCGTGTCCACTTCATTATTTTAATAATACTACTTATTTCCATACGTCCGTCCCCCACCTGTTCTATGCCATTTCATATTTTCACAGTTTAGTTCGTTAACTAGCGGCACTTGCAGCATATGCGCCCTCAACATACATACATATTTTCCCGCTAACAACTTTTCCCTCGCTCCATTCGCCACAATTCCTCTTACCTTTCGCCTAAGTTGTACGAGTAATTCCTTGAGTCTTTGTATACCCCTTAATTATACCGTTTTTCGCCGTCGTTATACGCCCGCTGTCGCATTACGTGTCCGTCACTGCCTTTAAACCCTTTTTTCCAACCCCTTGCCTCTTGTTAAAGCCTTGTAGTCAACCCGCAATTTCAACTAAGTTGCAAAACTCTCAAAGTCCCTGCCGTCACCAAAATTAAAGCGACCTGTAAAATTGCCATATTGCACGCCATTTAACGGAAGTTTGTTACTTTGAAATTCGTTTCGTGCACGATTTTGCTAGAAGTGTCGCATACTTCTACTTGTACTCAAAGAGCGTTTGTACACATATATTTACATAGAAATTTCTTACCAGGAATTATTTATGTGGAGGTTTTAAGTGGTGTGTGTGCGTGTGTGGTTTGGTAAGGATATGTGTTTGAAAGCGTGTGTCCGTCTGACTTTTTTAATGCGGTAATTGCCAGTGAGCAGCTAACATGCTGTCCGCCAACAGCGTCAGGTCGCTTAAAGCCATTGCGTTTGATTTCCTTGGCCAGGTGTAATTTTATGTCATGTTTTATGAATGAAAAAGGATCCCTGCTAAGATTGATGATTACTGTGTGGCTGGTGGTTTATTTAACTAACTGCTGCGTGGTCAGTGGCGTAATGAATGTGCGCTCGCACTCAGTCGACTGTCTACATCGATTGCCTGCAGGTTGTTAGTTTTGTTAGCAAAGGTGGTAATTAATTCGAAACGTCAAGAGGGTGGAGTTGTAGTTTGTATTCTTGCGCTTAAAGAGTTAATTAGTAGTTTTAACAAGTTTTCTATTTAATTTGTATTTAAGAAAACTAAAGTAGCAGCTCATTAAATTGAAATTAATTATTATGTGACCTATTCGATGTGGATTCGTGGGATCGAAATTAAAGGCAAACTTAGATTAGATTAAGTTAACTTTAATTAGATTAGGGATCTGAGAGAACCATATGATAGGACCCTTTTCATAACTCTTTTTGAGACAGTCTTCATAAAAACTGGCTACATTACATATGCAAGCCTGTGCTGGTTTAGTTTCGTTGAAAAAAAATGCTATTTAGAGAAATCTACTTGTTTGGGATGTGGCTACCAAAGCTTAGGTCATCACAGTTAGTCCAGACTTCGAAAATACGTTTTATTTAAAAAAGTTGGGGTCTCTTATATCAAGGCCAGTCCAAACTCTGTCAAGGCGGACCATAGTTTTGTAATATCAACGGCAAAATTCTTTATATTTCACTTTCGTGTCGGTACCTATTCGAATAATCTGGTGAATTTGACTAAATGAAGTGAAAAAGCTCTGACGACGACTGGTGCATTGAGTTTATCAAGGCAATGAATTACGATTACAACAGCTTCGCTTCATTGCAAGAGGAAGTTTCATCCACAGTTGGAACTCGAACGACATTGTAACGTTGATAAACCAGACTTTCCCCTCACACTGCGGTGACCTACTACCCATCTATTTAACAGTAAACAAAAAAAAAAGCCGTATGAACCTTTAAAATCTCAGCTCATGATCCTTACGAGGTAACCCGTTCAATATCGAATAAGTTCTTTAATGGGGCTCGAGCTTTGGTCGCCGCTAGATGAAATCCCTATGATCGGTATATTTTAACAATTCCTGATTTGTCTATTATGATACCATTGGCTCCATCCTGTCTTCCTCTAATCATCTGCGCCAATAGGGATTTGATATAATTTTGTTAACACTTACCGCATGGCTTCCCATTCAACGTTACTCCAACTCCTGTTAGGATGGTGGATATCTGCTTAGCCAGGCTAAAAATCTCTTCGTCGGTCAACTACCAGATAGGTATGATCCCTAAGGGATGTATGTTGAGGTTTTTGTCCGCAACTCGTCGAGCTAATGGTATGAAGCCCATCCGTTTACGAGCATCCAGTAGATCACAAAGCAAGTCTTTCAACTACAAAGTCCGCAAAAAAGGCCTTGGGCTTTCCCTACCTTGCTGCTTGTGTAGTTTCCTGGTACGTATATGGCCTGATACCTAGATGTTTTTATTTAGAGGTGAGCAAAAGGTATTTCAGCAACAATTTCGCGCGAATCTGAGGCCCTGGCAATGCCGCCAAAATAATGGAGTAAATGTTTCCGTCCTCCTTACTGTTGTTTTTTTTTTTAGCAACGTTACTCCAACCCCTCAAGACGTCAGTCAGGTCGGTGAAGTTATCCAGGTTTGTCACGGGCGGTATGATACACCGGTAGTTATTGAAATATTGAATTTTCGTTCGGTGTTAGATGAGTGGGTTAAGATTGGCATGCGAAGATGTGGTTTGTGTTCTCCAAATACTGGACGCACGGGGTTGGTTTTACTTTGGGATAAGTAAGAGCTTCGTCTAAGAATATATCTTATCGAGTTGGTGGCGGCTGGATTCCTCTTCTAGCATTCGTAGGACGAGAGCTGATGAAGTTGTTGGCTGATATACATATACACACCCACGACAACTGATTCTAAGCAATGGAATGACTCGAGTTTTACCCAACCAAGAGCTGTTGTTTTAGCAATCCAACCCTATTTCGTTCGGTGAAAGTTCTCAATTAAAGTTGTTCCCCTCCATGACGGGTTTCAATTCTGTAGACACCCAACCGACAATTCCGACCGCACACTCGACTTAAAACAAATTTAAATTATCCAGAAGCTTAAATTTGAGGATAATTGAGAAATACTTTTAGAATATACTTCCCTAAATCTTTGGTAACTTGATCACATTCACTAGCTCATCAACAGGGAGCTCCATAAAGGTCATGAATAACCAGAAATCGGAATTCTAACAACGGTGTCTCTACGCTAATTTCAATATTTTAATTACCTAATAACAGGTGTGCCTAAAAATATGCAGTATGAAATCGTAAGGATGGGTGATATTGCATATTTTTAGGCAGCCCATTTTATCATTCAGAAATTTGTGGTGGAAAATATGTATCCAGCCACTTCTAAAACTGCCCAGCTGTATATTTATTGAAATTTTACTTTATTAAACTTCTTGCAAACGAGAATTCCTTCCGGTTTTCAACGCAGCATCATCTATACGTAATTCGAAAATACATTGAGGCTTTGAAATTCAATCTTGTAACATTTTGCATAGACGCAGAAAAACCTTGCTCTCATTCCATTCATTTTTGAAATCCTCTTCCCCAGCACTTTAGCAGACGTGTAGGTGTCTGAAAAGCGTAATTTTTCGCACCAATTTACGAGCACTGGCCGACACAAATCCTATCAAATGTTTGACTGTTCAAATTGAATTTGTCTATGACAACAGCTTGCCGCATACATTTTACCGCCGTCCAACCATGGCTAAACGCCTAAAATGCCACCACAAATACCAATGCCAATTTAGTGTGCGCTTGCTTGTGCGTATGTCAGTATACCGAAGAGATTTTGTAACGCGCCTAAAAGTATGCGATTTCACACAAAAATTTCCCAAACGTCAAGAGGTGCGGTAGCCGCCGTATTGCGCTGCCTGGCTGCTATGTTTATACGGAAGGTGATTATGATTACAAGCCATATGATGGCCAGTCGTCGGTGTACGCATTGGCGGCGTTGATGGCGATATTGGTGAAAGTGTTGCTGTTGGTGCGGCCTCTGATTTGGTTTTCCAACCGAATGCCAGGTTTACTTTTCGTTGTTGCTGTTACCCCCCCTCACATGTTGGCTTTGGGTGTTGGTAATGGAAAATTGTCGCAACGTCATATGGAGCGTATGTAATGACACTAATTAGTGGTGAGTTTCATATGACAAACGCCAACAGCGGACACACACTGGTGGCAGGCAGACAGACCGATTGAGGGAGGGTAAGAAGTGCATGTATAGGCAACCGTCTGTTGGCGACACCAACAGCCTGTGTTTTGCTGCAACACGATGATGGCGGCAAAACACGATTTGCTGCTGAAATTGCGCGTCGCTTTATGCTTGCTGCAACAACTGGCAACAACTGAGTGGCATGGCATGTTGATTGGTGTGGCGCATCGCCGGAATTTGTGGAATGCGTGTGGCAAGTGTGCAGGCATTGGAGCGCGTGTGTGTGCTGTGTGGGTGGGAGAATGAGTGTGTTTGCGTGCGTGTGTGGCAAATGTGGCATTTACCGCGTTGTGGTGTCGTATTTTAGCTCGCTGGATGGCTGGCTGTTTGGCAGGCTCGCAAAAAATTGCATTACTGTGCGCTGTGATTTGCTTGCACTGGTCTACGTGCAAATGTATGTATGTGCGTTGTTTCTCGTGTGGGCTGTAAGTGCCGTTTTAATTATTTTACACATAACGCGTTGACGTTCCGCCTGTGTTGCATGTTTGCCGCATATGCCGCATTTGCGATATTTGGAATTGTTTTTTTTTTCTTTTTTAAATTTGTGTGATCGAAAAGTGTGAAAATGCCAGCAACATTTGTGCTCCACTCATACCAAGGCTTTGCGTTACGTGAAAGTGATTTTTGGATGAAGCTAGGATTTTTAAAAAATCGCTTCAATCTTGTTAATGTTTGATCTTAGCCTCCCTCATTCAATTAGCACTTCGAGTACAACTAAACCATTTTTGGGTTTTAATTGCATTCTGCAAATCTTATTGCAAATATTTCGTCTCCAAACGCTATATGTAAATTAAATGATGCAGAGACGCCTCAAAGTACGAAACATGTTTCAATATGAAAAAAGCCGAACATAGCGCAGTTCAAAGGATAGCTAATGGGACGTTCACCTGATGAAGCGGCTCTTGAAGAATTCGAGAGAAAGATTCGGCGAAAGATTTACGGCCTTTCGCGCGTTGACGATGACGAATACCGCAGACGATTGAACGATGAGCTGTATGAGCTTTACAACGATATAGACATTGTGCAGCAAAATATAATCTACCGGCTACGCTGACGAAGAGGAAGGCCTCCTCTGCGTTGGAAAGAGCAGGTGTAGAAGGGCTTGGTTTCGCTTGGCGTTAGTTGGCACAGAAGAGAAACGACACCCTTCCTTCAACTTTGGAATATTTTATCGCCAAAAAAGTCGGAAGGAAATTTCATTTAATCGAAGTCAATTCAAATCTTTAAACTTTTAAGTACCTCAAGAAATATACAACTGATGTCCAGAAAAAAAGTAGTAGATTACTTAAATTATAAGTTGGTGCATCAGCACTAATTGGGTCCCAAGCATGCTCAGGCGACGCTTCCACCAACCAATCAAAACTTAAAAATAATAATTTTTCAGAATAAATTCCTACAATAAAGATTGGTTTAAAAATTGTACGCGGCACACTATCTATTATTATCGCCACCTGTACCGATGCTTTTATCTATTATTTAAAATCTATTATTACATCGCCAATCTTGTGAACAATTATCAACACCTGAACAAATGCTGTCAGCAGCTAGCGCAAAAAATTTAGCTGTGGCCAACAGAGACAAAATAGACAAATATAAAAATACTCTTACAATGTAAGCAATTTCAGAACCTGTTAAAAAAATGTGAGTGCTCGTGTGCATATAAATGAGCTAAATCAATTGAAAATTTGCAAACGAGTCAGTGGCTAATTATGTATTAACTTATTTTGCATATTTATTGGCGCATAAACCAGCTTTTAAAATAGCCGCATGATGATTGATAATGTGGTGACACTATTTAAGCCTAAACTGAACGGGTTTATTTTTCAAAGCATGGGCGAGCGGCAGCTGTAGCCGAGTGGTTAGAGGTGCGCACTACCATTCCGTAGGACCAAGGTTCGATCACTGGTCAAAGCAACATTAAAAAAATTATTAAAGCGGTGTTTTCTTAACAGCGGTCGTCCCTCGGCAGGCAGTATGGCAACCTACGAGTGTATTTCCGCCTTGAAAAAGCTCCTCATAAAATCAATTTTCTGTTCGGAGGCAGCGTAAAACTGTTGGCCCCCTCCACTGGTGTAATAACATCCAGACGCACACCACAAATTGGACGAGAAGCTCGGCAAAACACTTATTTAGCAAAGGTGTAAGCACCGAAATATTATTGCTATTATGAGTTGTAGAGCATCAAAAAATACTCCAGAGACTAAATATCCAGGAATATTTTTAATACACGCTTTAGTTGTGGAAGTTCGCTCGCTTTTGAAAAAAAAGATCTGTTGATAGAGTATAGAAAATGACCCTTAATTTTCGCTTTTCTTCTCTGGTCGATAGAGAGACAACTAACGAAGGCGACGCACAGTGGTCTGAGGGTGACAGGAAGTCGAAGATTCTTTATGTTCCGAAATGTGCAACTAAGAAGTTGATAAGATTCTAGACATGTCTTCCAGAAGATCTAAGGATTTTTTTCTGCAAAAAAAATGGCTTAAGTAGGATTCAAAGGACGCAAGAGGTCGTCTCTCTTGTTAATCTTCCATAGACTACACCCTTTACAATGTCAGATTCCCATATAAGCTGCCGTAAAAAGTAATAATTATTAGCCGATTTTACTGGAATTAATATAATAATGAATGAATGGAATGTAAAAGTATAAAAAATTATGTAGATTGGTTAACTTTCACGCCCTTTACATTAGGAGGCATTTCTTAAAACAGGATAATAAGTATATCCTGTTTTAAGAAAATTTGGTTTTTATACTAATTTGTGTATGGCTAGTGGGCGTGGCAGTAGGCCTATCCTGA
Organism: Rhagoletis zephyria; assembly: GCF_001687245.7. NCBI lineage: Eukaryota > Metazoa > Arthropoda > Insecta > Diptera > Tephritidae > Rhagoletis > Rhagoletis zephyria. The sequence goes on from NW_016169182.1 coordinate 10,391, forward strand.
ATATGTTTCAAATTTAAATTTCCATATCCAAAACTAAGCTGCATACCGAATTTGATTAAAATCGGATAACATTTTCCTTTTCCGCCCCCTAGTTTAGTGGGCGTGGTAATTTGTCAATCTAAGAGGGGTTTTCAAATTTCTTCATACCTAAGCAAAAATAAGACAGTTAATAAATTGCAGGAAAATTGGAGCACACTTTGTACTGTTGCCATTTTTTATATATAATTTTTAAATACAAGTTTGACAGTTTCGGATACGCTGTTAACATATAAAATTTAGTTAACTTCATGTTTTGTGTAGGCTTTCAAAAAGATACCATTTTTTGGCAGTAATTGACGTTTTCGCATGCCAAACATCTGGCAACACTGATAATGAGCTAAAACTTGCCCAGCCAAAGGAGGCTAAAATAGCGAACTCAAATCGATTGGGAAACTCCACAAACTAGTCTTGAATACAAATCATTAAATTTATAAACGTTTTAAAAAACTGAAGGCCGTGAAATATTGTAATAGCTTCTTCTACTAATCTCATTGATTCTTAACTACTTTTTGCAAGATCGTATGAAATCTCTAATAAATATACTTTTCGATACAAAAATGGGCCAATGAGGTGATTAGTATTAAATTGATAAATTTTGTTCGAAATATTATTTGACAATTTCATGCCCGATAATATCGTCACTTGAAACACAAAAAGACGTAACAAACATCGCACTGAAATGGAAAAAGTCGTGATTATTATTTTTAATATATATATATTTTTCATACAACGATGTAGGGTGTTCTAATTCGATGAAATCCATAATATCAATCATAAAGTGAATTTTGATTTATTTTTTTCATAAGTAACGACTTTTTGCATTGCATGTATCTGTCACGTAAAATCCGAGATGTTTTTTGAGGTTAGAAAAAAATTCAGACGTGATGGAGCAAAATGGACTTCAGATTTGTGTTCAGCGACCCCAAAAACATATAACAGACTAGGTTTGGTCAAAGGAACATTTCACCGTTTTTTTTTTATGGACCTGTGTTATGAAACAAATAAGATTTAAGAGTCGTTCTGCAACATTTATAAAAATGCACATAATAAACTATTTTTATTTTTTTTTTAATTTATTAAAGAAAGTAAAATGAGAACATCACAGTTTTTGCTAGAAAACTTAATAAACATTTATGAGCAACATTTCGTAATGGTCAAACCAGAAATCAAGGGTCAACCAACAATAATATGTCATACAAAAAGTTTTAGCCACACGCAAACTTAATTGAGGCTTTCGCGAAAATTTTATAGTAAAAAAATTACAAACAAATTAAATTATGAGATTTTCCTGCGGGGTGCTAACATTTGATGACATTAAATGAAATTTTAACAATTTTCTATGTGGGTGTCCACACCTGTCTGTTTTCAGTTTATCCGTTAATGTGGTTAAATTTTTTATTCAGTTTACAACAACAAAATACAATATAGAATATTAATTTTTAACTACATAACCTGATAATCAAGCGAATGTGAACACCCACAATGTAAGGCGCTTCGAGGCTGCTATTAACTTCTTTCATAAGGCGGCGAACACTGAGCAGCTGAAAGCTCCGAATGAAGTGCGATTTGCCACTCAACTGGCATCATGTGCATGTTAATCATATCGCTGCGCTATGTAAACGTGAATGTATGTTATACATTTGTGTAATAAAGTAGCTACTGGCTATGCATTGGCATTCAATGATTTTCGCGCATTTGCGGCGACGTGCGCCCGCGTTGAAGCACGTACTTCATGCGGAACGGGCGGCATGAGCTGAACGCATATGTTGTTGACAGTTGCGGCAACAACTGTTTCTATTATTTATTGATGTGCTGTTATTCTTATTATTCTTACAACCGATTTTACAGCAGCAATTGGCGCTGATTTATTTAAATGATAATAACTTTTTTAATATCTTTTTCAAACGCGCTGGCGGCGCCAATTACAATTTTTTGCCAATTCACAATTTTGCATAAATTCACTTGGAACAAATGTGAAAATAATTATGCGACTGCTGCAACGCTGCCAACGTACTCATCGAGCATGACTGGCATGCGTAATTGGCTGAATGATAAAAAAAAAAAAAAAAAAAAAAAANGCCGTTTGGCGCTGGGAAATCGCTTTCTTTCGCAGGCAATTTTTTTATTTCTTTTTCTTATTTGCTGTTTTTGAGGATGGCAGCCAATATTTACAGTAGCAACATCAGAAAACAATCTTAGCAACAGGAATTGCAATTAACCGAATTATTGCTGTCATTGTTTTGATTTTGCTACTTACTTACATACATACATACGAATACAACGTTCATTGGCAACCAGTTGCTTGCCGCGCTACTGGTTTTCCTTAGCCGCCACATGTGAGAGCAGCTGCAACAACAGCAGGCGGCAGCACATTGGCAACCAGCAGCGTTCGTAAGCTTTGAACGGCCAGCGGATGCTGCTGAGTGGAGTGGAGCGCGGCGCGGCGCGGCGCCACACCAATGCCTGTCTCACGATAATTGCCCATTATTGAAAATACTACACATGATTATGATTTAGTGGCAGAATGGTATTGGTGTTGTTAGCTTTGAGGAGCGTTGCAGCGCGGCGTGGACTGGCATTGAGTTTTGCGCTGAATATCTTTGCCAACCACCGCGTTTCTCTTGGTTTTTTTATTTGTTACACGCTGCTGGGTGTTGATTACTGCGGAAGCCGCGCATTTTGCCAGCTCTCCGCGCTTCGCTTTTCCCTAGCCGACCGCTGCGCTGTCAATAAAAGCGAATAGCGGCGCTCCTGTAGGCCCCTCGCTTTTTTGCACTATTATCTTTGAAATCTGTCAAAATCGCGTTTGTTCAATTATAAATTTAATGACAATTGCCACACAAATGCCAAAAGGTGCAACACAGCAAACAGTGGCAGCAGCGGTAGCGGCAATTGCAATTGCAACTCCAGCAGTTCTATTACTTACGATTACCATCGCAAATGAATCCAATCGAAAGGCAAATAGCTACAATAAAATAGAAAATATCGACAGCCAACAGCACTTGGTTGCCGCTCGTAAAAGTCATTGCATGCGCTAATGATCACTAAAATCGCTGCAACATCAACATTAGCGGTACCGATATGATGCTGCATGCCGCATGCTGCTACATTGCTTGCACCTTTACTTTAGCGTGGCGGCTTTTAAATCAAATGACTGTTTGTGTTTGCGCCATTGCCAATTTAAACGGTTTCGTATGCAATTTTTTTCGACTTTTAAGTGGCATCGCCGCTATTAACTACCGTTTACCGCATGTGCAATCGACGCTGCAACTAAATAGTTTAATGACAGATTGACGACGCAGCTATCGCAGCAGCTAGAGTAGTATGTATGTGGCAAGCTGCCATCAAAGTTGAATTTTTCGAGCGTTTCATTGCCATTGGGTGATTAATGATGATGACTGAAAATGCATTTGATGCGCGCTCATTAGTGATTAAGGCAGGAAAAGAAGAATGATAAGCGTTACAGATGTTCACAATATTCGCGCTATTTAAATGTTAGAAATTGGAATTCTATCAGCTGGCCCATCAGTATATGTATCCGCTTTGAATCCGCTTCCCGGGAAGGTGGAAGTACTGTTGAAAGCCGGTATACTGCTCTTGGACAGACGGACCTCAGTTGAGTTCAGTGATCGCCACGCTAAACCAGGTCAAGTGAAATCGCAAGGCGATTACCAACTAAAGACATCCAAAGGAGCGCATCCGCGCTCTATATTAAAATATAGCTTACTAATATCTAAAAGAAACTGTAAATCAAGATTTCAAACTTTGTAGAACATTTACAAAAATTCGACGAATTTTGACAAATGTTGATAAAATTTTTTTTAACTTTTTAATCAGATTTTTAGAATTTTTTTGAGCATGCAATTTTGTAGCCCATCAAATTTTAGTATAACAAATTGCAAGTTGGAAGTAGCTTGGACTTACCGTTGATTTTTGGCAATTTTTTGTTCGCGCATTTTTTTCCATACAAAGTATGTTCGACAATTTTTTTGTATGGGAAAAATGGCCAACACCTTCCGCAAAAAAGTTTACCAAATTTGCACTTCGTTTTACTAGAATTGAATGGGCTGCAAAACTGCATACTCTGAGAGTTTCTAAGTAATATATTTAAAAAGCTCAAAATTTTGATAAAACTTTATCGAATTTCGAGTTACACTTTCATAAAAAAATAATAAACATTAAATAATCTTCCCTATTTATATTTTCGCCATTGTATTTCATTAAATTTTAATTTCACTAAATTCAAGCTAGAATCGTTTCATTAAAAAAAAAAACTTAACAAAAAATTATAAAAACCTTAAAAAAATTGTTGACAGGAAGAGAAGAGAGGAAGAGTACCAGTTTGACAGAATAAAACATAACCAAACTTCATAGAAAATAAGGATGCTGGTTATGTTTGTGGCTCCCCTATATTCTATGTTCTTAGTGATAACGAAAGTGCTGCCACGTTTGTATGAAAAATTGCTTTTGTGCCAGATACAGGAAGAAGACTCTTGATAAATTAAAAAATAAAACACTGAAAATCGGGACTTAATCGCCCCGACTTTTAAAAAATATTCAGCGGGACAATTTTCTATACACGCCAAGTTAAACACTTGGAATAGGAGACAAATAGAGTGAAAAAGAAGTAAAAATGTAAGATATAAAAAGTTTAAACTTAACCTCGCGTGAGCTCATCAGCTTCCATATAGCTGCTGCCGTTAAGGCTTGAAGCATTTGTTGAGTGTTATAGCGTGGATTCCAATCGCATAATGACCATATAAGCTTCCAAATAAGTAGTATTAATAACTGGGGTTTGCTTGGCTTAACAACCTCCTTATACTGCCTCCGGTCTACTCATGTCCAGAAGAACTTTGCCAGTTCGCATTTCAAGGGTTTTGCCAAGCACTCGCTGAACCGACTAAACGAATATTGTTTTGTTCTGCCTTACTTTGCGGCGACTGTTCTGTCTCATATCAACTGATATATGTGTATGTAAATATGACATCAATTTCGACGCCCAGCGTTTCTAGGGAGTTTACGGTTACCACAAACCGGACGTTTCTAAAAGCCCTCTCGGTTTCAAGGAAGGCACCAATTGCGTAGGCAGTAAATAAAGGCCAGTGAACGGCATGAAACTTCGTCTCAAAGTGCAGAGCCGGGATCATGTAGTCAATCCGTCCTTTTAATATGGATGGTATAAATAATGTTTGGCTGGCAGCAGTCTTGAACGCAATATTCTTGGCCGTCAGATTCGTCTGTGGAAGGTGCTGCAATCTATATAGTGTTGACTTCGATGTGGTTCTGGCTGCCAGGCTAAACATGGACAGAATATGTAGTATTTCTTAGAAAAAAAAAAAAAACATAAATAGAATGCAAATTTTTTTAGCTGTTTTAGCCTGCGATGAGGACACAGCACCTTGGTGACTATGCTGATGATAGCATGACAAAAACAAAACGATATATAACATTTGCTGTAATTGTGAATTACCTCTGTTGCCGCATTCAATTAGTTGCTATTTAATGCTTTTGTTATTGTTGTGTTTGCAAAGCTGTTGACAGTCAAGCAGAGCAGCAAACAAAAAAAAACAATCATATAAACATAAAAAAAGTGGAAAACAGCAGAGTAGCATCAGCAACAAAAAAAGCACAACAATACATTTTGCCGCCAATTGGCAATTGCCTATTACTCTGAGTGGTTCCGCCGCTACGCTTATTGCTTGCTGCCTGCTATGTATGTACATGCAACAGCTGTCAGCAAGTCAGTCAATGCTGCCAGTTTAGTTGGTTGCGCTCGCGAATTGACGTAGCTTGTAACAAAAACGTTGACTTTTATTGTCGTTGATGAAGATTAAAAAAAAAGGAAGCAAAAACACTTGCATACTCGTAGCCTCAAACAGCGGCGTTTTTTTTTTTAGCGAAGCGGCGAAAATCCAAACAAAGCGACAAATTATCATCGTAAATTAAGTAATTGCAGTGAGTAAGCGAGTAGGCTAAGCGAGCGTTCGTATGCAATTGCGGCCATTGTTTTTATGGTTATTTTTTTTCTCCATGTAATTAAATGGCTAACTGCTTACAAATGCTTTGTCGTCCAACACATTTGATTGAATATGAATGAACAATTGTTGTATGCAACGCGAGCAAGCGCACAAAGCGACAACGCAGCGTCAGCAGGTTCAACATTTGCCGCACAGAGATGTTAAATAAGCAAGTATTGGCAACCCCAAAGAAACTTCTGTGTGTGAATGTAAAGCAAACCAAACTAAATAGGGGCAGCAGCAGCAGCAGCAACAGCTAAACGTCAGCACAATTGGGGAGCACTAACGGATGCATACAGCAGCGATTTGATTGGCGGCTCATTTGCGACAATTGAGCAAAATAACGGACGAGCGGACGAGCGTGCGAGCGGATGAGCGATTCCGGGGCACACAAATCATTGAGAAATAACATTCACTTTATTTATGTGTTTTTTGTTTGTTGCTGTTAAAGCGCTCAAAATTGGTTAATGACAGTAAATGCCATTTGGTCGCCTCTTAACTTCAGTTGATTTGGCCAAAGTTGACTTGAGTAGTTGCTTGCTTTGCTTTGGCCTTTTTTAAAATGCTGGCGAATGTCGAATGGCAATTGGCTGGCGTTTGGCGTTTGGCGTTTAGCATTTGGCGTTTGGTGTTTAGCATTTGGCGTTTGGTGTTTAGCGACCACCTGCTGTCACCTTAATTGAGTAGCTAATTGTTTTTTTGTTTTGCTTTTTTATGCGACTTCAAGCAATTAAGGGTTAATTATAGCCACTTGGCGCTGATATAAATATTCGTAACTATGTAGATTTGCACTTATAAGTCATACCGGCATAATTAAATCGTAAATTGCTGCTCATAAATGCTAAGTATTTTGATAAATTGGATTCATTTCAAATGAACGATTAAAATTTATGGATTTACCAAAGAAGGTAAACAATGTCTAATGTGCGCATTCAGCCAGCGGATAAGCCACAAAAAAATATTTTATAATTTTAATAATGAAGTAGTCGATGATTTGTGTAATAGCATTTGAAATTAAACTTTTGTATGAGACCACTTTTAAGTATGGTGAAAGGACTGCAGGGAAAGAGGTCTCGTGGCTTCCTAATAGGCATTTTGTGCCCTAGCAATTTGTTTCCCTAACATCCCAAGATATTATGAACTCGCCTAGTAGATTCTAACAGTAACTTGGTAAAATAATTTCTAATAACAAAAAGGGCCTTTGTGAACAAAGGTAACGATATACAGCCTGCGACAAAACGATAGCACCTCAACATTTTAAAACGTTTTGATTATTTATTTTTTGTTTGTTTAATGTTAATTATTTTTATATAAAAGTATAGCTCATTATTTAACAAATACCATATACAACCAAGTTTCAGACGTTGTAAAAAAATTTTGAAAATTCCTCACACTTTTCATTCCAATTACATGCATTTTAATTT
>NW_016169183.1:0-3279 GCF_001687245.7 Rhagoletis zephyria
CTCTATAAGTCACTCATCATGCCTGTGCTGGTGTATGGCGTGGAGGCATGGACCATGAAAGCATCTGATGAGGCGGCTCTTGGAGTTTTCGAGAGAAAGATTCTGCGAAAGATTTACAGACCTTTACGCGTTGGTGATGGCGAATATCGCAGACGATTTAACGATGAGCTGTATGATATAGACATAGTGCGTCGCATTAAAATTCAGCGGCTCCGCTGGCTTGGCCATGTCGTTCGAATGGACAGAAACGCTCCTGCATCGCGGGCTGCGATGCCGGTAACAAAGGAAGAGGAAGGCCTCCTCTGCGTTGGAAAGACCAGGTGGAGAAGGACTTGGCTTCACTTGGCATTTCCAATTGGCGTGAGTTAGCACAGAAGAGAAATTACTGGCGTGTTTTTTTGGACTCGGCCAAAATCGCTTAGGCTATCTGCACACTTGTCGTCCAATCATAGTTGCGTTCTCGTCTCGCCCTGAAATTTTGAGCCGAGCACATGCATTTCAAAGGAGATCTGCACACTTGTCGTTATCGGCTAGTTATCGGCAAATCGTAGAAGATGCAGAAATGGATAAGTACGGCACTGTCGTTTGCTAATCGTTGTGCACGCATTGTTTGTTTACATTTTATGGGGGAAAATTAGTGAAAAAGTTAATATTTGCATTAAAATTGTATAAAAATTAGTATTTTTTTGCATAAAATCTGTGGAAATTATTAAAAAGTGGATAATTGCATTAAAATTTAATAAATATGAGCGTTTTAACTATAAAATATGACAGAAATTGTATTAAGTCTCTGTGTGCATACACAAAACACATTCCAGGAAAAGAAAAGAAGAGATATTACTGGAAAATTACGTCTAGAAATGTTGCAGCACAGTCTATATTTAAAAAATTGCAGGTTTTTGTAAATATTTCGCGAAAATATCAACCAAAAAAAACAGAAAATACCTGCTCCAAGTGAATTTTTAGACGCCAAATGAATTGAAATATCACGACCAAGTGTGCAGAAGTGTAATCGTCATGTAATCGTTGCTTCATGACGATAACTATGACTCAACTATGATTGGACGACCAATGAGCAGAAAGCCTTATACTAGGTTCACATATAAGTAGATTATCTTCATTTTCGAGCTTAACTTCCTAATCTGTAATTAGAAAAAGAGATTAGCCATATAAAATTCCTCCCTTGTTAATCTGTAATTATAAAATAATCTCAGATTTAACCGATAACTTTTCGGTGTCCATCCTAGTTTTATCGATTGTTTTTGCGAAGAAGAGGAGAAATAGCAAATGTAAAAGTAAACAAAAATGGACGCTGGCAAGGAAAAGAGGGTTCTCAAGGTATTTTTTTTAATAAAATGTTAAGTTAAAATATATCTATATTGCTCAATATAGCAGAAAAACGTGATCACGGTGGCACAGAGAAAAAAAAAACTTTTCCTTGAGATGTGAGAATAACAAGCACAACAAATTTGACGGCTAATAATCTGAGATTTGCCTGTGTGAACGGGGCGATTAAAAAACGAGCTTTGATTGAGGTAATATTGATATGTGAACATAGTTTTAGGCGGTTACAGCGCCAATAAAGAAGAAGAAGATTATTCAACGTTCACGTTCGATATTTTGCTCAAAATGAATTGTCTTAACTATTGTCAGGGCGCATACGACTCGGAAGCAATTAGCAGCGTTTTTGACAACTAATATGTGTTTCTTTATTGTCTTGACAGCATTGTCCAATGTAAACGCGCCGTAAAACCATAGATTGCGGGGTGTGTACTTTGCATTATTCCTAGTAATTGTGGCTAGAGCTGCAAAAGTATCGATATTCGCCGCACTCGATATTTTCGATATTTAAGAGACGAAACTCGATATATCGATATATATCGTTAATTTTTAATTCTACAATGAAACACTGAAAAAACATCTACACATTCAAAANTTTCATGTAATATGATAAATATATAATGAACCAAAATTTATAATTAAAATCGCAGCAGAAAACACATTCAATCGCTAAAAAATCACTATGAAGAGGTAGAAGACGGTGTAAACAAAACCGAAAAACGTCAAAAGCGCTACGAAAACTTTTTTCAGAAAATCGATTACAAATACAACGATGGCTGATTAGGTGATCTGTAGTCGTTGGTTCATGGGGCGCATACGACTCGGAAGCAATTAGCAGCGTTTTTGACAACTAATATGTGTTTCTTTATTGTCTTGACAGCATTGTCCAATGTAAACGCGCCGTAAAACCATAGATTGCGGGGTGTGTACTTTGCATTATTCCTAGTAATTGTGGCTAGAGCTGCAAAAGTATCGATATTCGCCGCACTCGATATTTTCGATATTTAAGAGACGAAACTCGATATATCGATATATATCGTTAATTTTTAATTCTCCAATGAAACACTGAAAAAACATCTACACATTCAAAAAATGCATAGAACCATTTACTAACAGAAAATTTTTTATACATATATATCTGAGGTACATATCAAACATCATGATTCAATAATACAAGGTTAGATAATTATTGACATTTGCGGTTTGACACTCCCTTACAAAAGGTTTCATTTACGAAGGACAGAGAAAGGGCAAGAATGCAATCCCTTGTTTCGAAAATGGTAGTAGAAAAGTACGCAAAGTAGGCAATTAGTAGTGAAATTCTTTTCGTAAATTCTAATGTATTTGCAGGAAATCTGGCATTTTAAACGAAATGTTGAACGTAATATTGATATATCTACGTGAATTACGTAATTTATATGCTATTTAGCCGTATAAAAACTGCAAAATGACTCAAAATTAAAATAAGACTACTATGAGACTGATGTAAACATCCAATGCTTATGTTTTCATCAGTTAAATATGCTTCATATGCATATANCATTAGCAAAGGGTGCTGTTTTTGTGACTTTAAGCTTACTCACGTTAAAAACGGGGGATGAACGAACAGCAGCGCAAAGCGCGCTGTCTTGCAAATACAGGCACCACAAGTGAACGATACTGCATTTGAACGGTTGCCGAAAGCATGAGAGCTTATGTTAAAGACTGGCGAAGGGAAGATGCCGCAGTTAGCTAACTTGATTTGTTGCAGAAGTCAAACCGCCGCCTTTGGTTTGTTGCTGAAGGCGCGTTCGACGTGTTGCCGAAGTGATGATACTGTAGTTCAAAAACAATTCAACACTTACTTGTTTGAAATGAAGCATTGATATGTACATACATACATACGTACGTATGCACATTCCTCACAACTAGCCAGCAGTGAGCAAAGCAATTGAATGG
>NW_016169183.1:6896-10040 GCF_001687245.7 Rhagoletis zephyria
GTAGTTCAAAAACATTCAAAGACACTTACTTGTTTGAAATGAAGCATTGATATGTACATACATACATACGTACGTATGCACATTCCTCACAACTAGCCAGCAGGGAGCAATGCAATTGAATGGAAGACGCGCTATAAATACATACATACATGCATACGAGACGATAAATTACCCTTTACCACATTCGTCGTCATTTCAGCAACAAGTCAGATGATTTTCAGCAACAAGTCAAATGGCTTTCAGCAACAAGTCAGATGATTTTCAGCAACAAGTCAAACGACTTCTGCAACAAATGATGACTCTCATGTTTTCGGAGCCGTTCAACTGCCACGTTTGCTGGTTTCGTGCACGATCATTCAGAGTACAGATTTGCCGAAGTCAATATCAGTATGAGCAGTTATAAGCATCGTTCACTTGTGGTGGCTGTATTTGCAAGACAGCACGCAATGCGCTCGTGTTCAGTCATCCTCTAATTTCGTTTAGGTATCGATACTACTAAGCCAACGCCGCTGCTCAGTCATAGAAAGCAGCAGTATTGATTGAGTATGACGCAGTTGACGTTCAACCAATGCCAATCCCTGGTACATATGTAAAGCTTAGTATCCAGCTCTTAAGAAAAGCAAAAACTCCATATAAAATGACGTACAAGAAATGGCTAAGAAATTTTCTTGAGTCAAATTTCCTTAAGGCAGTACGCAGTTCTTCAGAAATTTAGTACGCTTTCTACTACGGTTTTCTAAAGTTTTTTGTGAAAAAAGAGCACAAGGCAACCCAGGTTTGCAACAGAAATATATGCCCGTTCCATTATTTCTTGAGGAAAGAGTGAGGCAACAGGCTGTGCGTTATCAAAAATGTCAAAATTCCTTGGACACACACGCGAAATAATGGCAATTTTTTCTTGACCGTTTTCTTAAGAGCTGGATACTAAGCTTATGTATGAACAGTGACCCACACTCAAAATCACACAGTGATATTATTACAGTATTCGCAATGTTCTTCATTCTATATTTTTTTCATTCTCATTAGCTCAATCTGTAACAAAAGCCATATAAACCTAAATTGTAAAATTTTTGCAAAAATTAGAAAAAAATCAAAAAAGTTTCTCAAAAATTGCGAACTTTTTAATAAGAAATTTGGTATGCAGATTTTTAGTCTATTAAATCAGTCACTGATGTTGTTTGGCGCAAAAATAAGTAATGAGAAAATGGCTTTGTGATACTCGATATCGAAAAAAAAGTCGATGTCAGCAAAAAAAAACCAATTACCCGATATATCGATACTGACATCGATATATTTGCAGTTCTAATTGTGACATCNTTGTCATACTCGATATCGAAAAAAAAGTCGATGTCAGCAAAAAAAAACCAATTACTCGATATATCGATACTGACATCGATATATTTGCAGTTCTAATTGTGACATCCGGAAGTTGTGTTCATCGACTTTTCGAAAAATGGCCGTCCTCCTCTTTCTTTCGAAACGTGGAAAACGACAACATTGGTTGGTTTTCTCCTGTTGCAAAATATATTTTGTTGAATTTGGCAATAGCCGTGCAAAGTAAGTGTTATTTATTGAAATATTTTAATCTTGTCTTAGAAAACATTAAATTTATTTATTTGTGACAGATGCCGCGTGAAATAAAAGAGGTGAAAGATTTCCTGAATAAGGCTCGTCGCGCCGATGCGCGTGCCGTGAAAATCAAGAAAAATCCTACTAATACCAAATTCAAGATTCGCTGTTCGCGATTTTTGTACACTTTAGTGGTGCAGGACAAAGAGAAGGCCGAGAAAATCAAGCAATCATTGCCACCGGGCTTACAAGTTAAGGAAGTTAAGTGAATGGCCTTTTCTAATCGTGTGATAGTTCAATAAAGTTTGGAACATCAAGTCTTGCTTGTATTTTATGACTGCTTAAAAATCTTATGTATAGTTTGTTGAAGGAAATTCATATATTGTATAAATGGGCGTTTACATTGTTCCACTTTCACATACTACATTAAGAATGATTAGTTAAGAACTGTTTACACCATTCATTATTAAGTTTAATAATGGTTGTGTAACAGAAATGCATCAAGCCAAATCTTCGTTCACATAACTCACGGCACCTCTGGTGCTCCCCTTAGCTGAAAAAGACGACAACGTTGATGGATGAACCGAACCGAGCGAGATTTAGTAGCCGCTTAAACAACAACATCGTTCCCATGACAGTTGGGTCTATCTAACCCGAACGACCCAGATCTATATATAGACAAGGACTCGCTCCATTGGTGCATTCCAAAACATCAAAATACAAGGCATCAGTCTTTTTCTAAACCTCGGTAGACTTCTTTTGGAAATCACCCCATTTCTATGAAAACTGGCGAATTTGTATGCTGTTACAAAAACCTCTAGTGTTTTTATTTCAGAACTTTACCTGTGCTCGTATGGAATATTAGCTTATGTCGGAAAGCTGCCTTAGTATAATGTGGCATTCCCCTTATTCTTTAAACTACAAGGAATTTTTTGATGAGACTTAATAAAAATGCCTTGCTAGTATCGGAACTATTTCCTGCACGTTTATTTGCCAAAAGTTCTTCAACGACTCTGCGTCAGTGAGTCAATCGCAATGGTATGCTGCATTATACTAAATCCAGCCTTTCGACATAAGTTACTATTCCATACGAACACAGTTATTTTGTTGATTAGACTTTTGTTAAGTGTTGAAGTTTATCATTGCCTGCCAAGGGGCGACCGCTTTTAGAAATAACGGGTTAAGTGCTGAATACGTACATTTAAAAAAATTAGCTCTGATCCAATACTTTTCGTGAAAAATCCTGTAAAACTGTAAAACTGTCAAACAGCAAAATTACTCTCTGAAGTGAGAGTAAAAAGTAAGTAACAATCATATATGTAATACTTCTATATTGGCAGTAAGCTATCTTCTCAATGTGTAAGCCCCAGCCAGCAAAATCATCGTAAACAAGCTCGTAATTTGATATTTTCTCGAAGAAAAACCGGATTAAAAATTGTTTATGATAGCCGTTTACGACTCTTTTTCGAGCACTTTTTCGCTTTAAATTGTGCATCGCCTACGAACAGTCGTAAACGGATCGAAAAAGCATTCGTATGCGAATATTTTTACGTCCGTTTTTTAATTGTAAACGAG
>NW_016169183.1:12469-15811 GCF_001687245.7 Rhagoletis zephyria
AATTCAAGTAAAAAACTTTGCATACATTGCGAAAAAACCTCTATGCCAATACTTAGATCCGGCACTATAAATATTTATTAATTATAATTCCATTCAATAAAAGAAATACAATAATTTGAATTAATTAATTGCCTTTATTTTTAGCATTCAAAACAGTAGATAAAGCAGTGTAAAAAAACGCTTTTTTAACGTAAATTAATCGTTTACGAGGCGCACTTCAAATCGGCATTTTTCGTTTTTTGGATCTAATATTTGTTTTGAAGAGGTTTAAACATCGTTTTCATTTATTGGACAAAATGCCGCAGGAACTAGAGACAAGTGCAGATGAGTTGAAGCGTCGTAACTTACCGTGGATTGAAAAATATCGGCCTATAAGATTTGAGGAGATCGTTGGAAATGAAGATACAATTGCCCGCCTTTCAATTTTTGCTACGCAAGGAAATGCGCCAAATATTATAATAGCGGTATGTAATTACCTTTGAAGTATGGAAGCTTGCATGCAGTGCTATTTTCTTTTAGGGTCCTCCAGGTGTAGGCAAGACAACAACCATCCAATGTCTGGCACGCATTTTGCTCGGAGACAGCTATAAAGAAGCCGTGCTCGAGTTAAATGCATCTAATGAACGTGGTATTGACGTAGTTCGCAACAAAATAAAAATGTTCGCCCAGCAAAAGGTTACATTGCCAAGAGGAAGACATAAAATAGTTATACTAGATGAAGCCGATAGCATGACCGAAGGGGCTCAACAAGCACTTCGCAGAACAATGGAAATTTATAGTAATACAACGCGTTTCGCTCTTGCTTGCAATACCAGCGAAAAAATTATTGAACCAATACAGTCACGTTGTGCGATGCTACGTTTCACAAAACTTTCGGATGGTCAAATACTTGCTAAATTAATCGAAGTTTGCCAACGAGAAAATCTCTCTTATGAAGAAGATGGGTTAGAAGCAATTGTTTTTACCGCGCAAGGTGATATGAGGCAAGCATTGAACAATTTGCAATCGACTGCTCAAGGTTTCGGATCTATTACGGGTTCAAATGTGTTTAAAGTTTGTGACGAACCGCATCCAATGCTTATCCAAGATATGCTGCAACATTGTACACAAAACGATATACACAAGGCTTACAAAATTCTCACGAAATTGTGGCGCCTTGGTTACGCTTCTGAAGATATAATTGGAAACATATTTCGAGTTTGCAAGCGATTAAACATAGATGAGCAAACTAAACTAAACTTTATTAAAGAAATAGGAATCACCCATATGAAAGTAGTGGATGGATTGAACTCTTTGCTTCAACTCACAAGTCTTTTAGCTAAATTGTGCGATATTGCTGATATTCATTAAGGAAATACTTTTATATACAGTAACTTTCGCTCAAAGCTTATATCAAATAACAAATAAATATGAAGCTACAAACTTGCTTAAGCTAAAGACTGAATTAAATTAAAATCCTATTAGGGCCTGCAATGAAAATAAGAATTTTAATTACAGTATCGGACATATTTGCAACATACTTCACAATTATATTAATTGTCAGATCTTTATTTATATAGCATTCGCACATTTATTTAAACCGAACGCAAATCAATTTAACCTAAACGCAAATCAAATTAACCCAAACTCAAATTAAATTAAACCAAACGCAACACAGCAAAAAGGTAACTATTACTATTATGTGTTGTTTACACGCGGCGATTTTAGAGGTGATTAGTGTAATCAAAAGTTTGCTGCCACCAAATTCGTTAGAAGCGATTAGTGAAAAGGCCGTTCACACCAAACGATTATTGCTTCCACCTAAAAGTTGCCTATAGAATCTGCATTCGAGAAACAAAGCAGAACAGCCACTCGCGATGTTGATCCGTTGCTGGCTCGCCAACCATTGCTATAGATTCAAACTACAACTACTAATCTATAGTGGTAATGTTGTTGTTGTAGCGGCTACTAAGCCCCGTTTGGGGCGGTTCATCCATCAACGTTGTCGTCTATTTCAGCTAGGAGGCCCAGGAAGTGTGCTACTTCCAAAGGGGCTGTCCATAGTGACAGGGGCGTTAGCTGAGTGGGGTTCTCAGGGCAAGTGAAGAGGTGCCGGGAGTCATGTGGCGACTCTCCACATGCCGGGCATTGGTTGGGCACATCCTCGTTGATTCTGCTCAGGTAGCTGTTGAGCCTGCTGCAATAGCCAGAGCGAAGTTGGGCTATTGTAGTGCGGGTCTCCCGAGGCATACAAAGTTTTGTCCCGTCAACGTCCGGTGGTTGCGTGCCTAGAACGGCATTCACAGGGCGGGTGTCTACATAACTTGAGATTGATTCCCTGTGAATGCCGTTCAGGGCCTGTCGGTAGGTTGACGGGTCCAGAGGTTGTTTTATATACCTCTGGACTTCGTCTGTCAGTTCGTAAAGATGCCTCCTGACGTGCCGTGGCGAGGGCTCTTCCGCGAGCAGTTGCCCGCTGGGATGGCCACGTCTGTGGCTCCCAGCAAGGAACTGCTTGCAGAGCATTATGTTATGCTCCTTTACTGGGAGCATCTGGGCCTCGTCATGAAGGTGGTGTTGAGGCGTCATCAGGAGGCATCCTGTCGCATCTAACCCCGTTTAGGTCGGCGAAATCCATCTAAAGTGGCAATGATAGTTTTTGGTTTAAATTAATTTGCGTTTGGTTTAATTTAATTTGCGTTTGGGTGAAATTAATTTGCGTTTGGGTTAAATTAATTTGCGTTTGGGTTAAATTAATTAAAGTTTGGTTTAATTTAATTTGCGTTTGGGTTAAGTAAATGTGCGCATGGGATATTTTAAATATAGTTCGATCCATAATACAAAAAACAAGGCAGTTGCATTAGGTTTGTATAGTAACCAATAGTCAGTACTAATTTGTACTGGAACCTGCAAATTTTTACTGGAAAAGCGTATGATAACCCAAAAAATTTGCAAGAGAGCACTGAATCGAGAGCGTAACAACACGGGAGAGCTGCAAATTCTTGCTAGTGAAATTTTTACTAGCAGAAATTAGCTAGCTGAAGAAGAAGAAGAATAAATGTCAAAAGCCGCCATTTGTTGAATTGGTTTAGCACAAACAAAAGTAAAAGGAGTTTAAATCAAAATATTGTGACTGTGTAAGTGCTTGTGTGTAAAGCAGAGTTTAAGACTGATTTATAAATAGTAAAATGTTTACAGCAGAATGTCAAAACAGTGCAACGACTGTTCACTTGCAAGTTTTTGCTAGTTTTGTGTTCATTAACTTTTTCTGCTAGTTTTCTCTTCTTCTCAATTTTACGCTCTATTTTGCTTTTACGCTCTCGCTGCAATGTTTTACTGGAGAAGTTACTATACAAACCTATT
>NW_016169183.1:15836-17870 GCF_001687245.7 Rhagoletis zephyria
GGAAAAAGGTTTCACAAGCAAATGGATTTTAACAACTTATAATTTTCGTGAGAAAAAATTAAAAATATTTGACATTTTCGAGACCAAATAATTTGAAAATAAATCAAATCAGCTGCTCTACTGATACTACCTGTTCAATGTACCTTGGATCGAACCATGGCGGAATTATACCAGGTGATATAATTAGAGCGAGAAGATTTTGACACTGCCGTATTTGAAAAATTGCCTTTAAAATTTGACTATAATGCAGCCGAATGTCGGAAAGCTAGATAGCCGTTTTATTATTTCGCCTGTTTATTGCGCCATGGATCGAACCATGATACAAAAAAGAAGGTAGTTTCAATAAACAACTTTTTGATTAAAAAGCAGATTTTTGACAATTGCTCAATTGTGAAAAATTCGAAGCGGCATTACCCAATTGTAAGTTTTTTGGTGTGGGACATTTTGTATTCTAAATTTGGGATTATAAAGTAAATAGTTGTATTAATATATATATACCTTTTAAAACTAATCAATATCTTATTTTGAGAACGTTTAAATTTTACATTAAATTCGATAACAACTTGCCAAATCATTATTTTAATATTAATACAATTTTAGTGAACATATTTTAAAACTATGTTAGTGTCCTCAGGTCATCTCATTAATTCACAATGTAGTTTTCTATATCGGATACGTGATTCTGATGTAATTCTGAAATTACACATTTACACAAATTACTGAAATTACACATTTCGATATGTTATTTAATACATATTATATTGTCTTTGTCCATTTAACAGCAATGGAATTTACTTTGGAACTCATGGGCCGTAAAATTTTT
Organism: Rhagoletis zephyria; assembly: GCF_001687245.7. NCBI lineage: Eukaryota > Metazoa > Arthropoda > Insecta > Diptera > Tephritidae > Rhagoletis > Rhagoletis zephyria. Next base: position 16,660 of record NW_016169183.1, read on the forward strand.
CTAGAAACACATATTGTTTTCACATAAAATTTTGACACACCCAAAATTTAAGGATAAAATAAATAGATAAAAACAAATTTTCAATAAAACTGATTTGTGTAGTCCAGGGTCGTCTTTAGTAAATCTTTTGGAGGCTGTTTTAACATATCCTATCTTGAGAGAATGAAGTCTAATATTCTTTTTTGGTCAACTACGATGTTTGATTTCATTTTTTGCAATCATTAGTTCATTTCGCTTGAGGAGTCACAATGCCCATACCGGCTTTTTTTGAAATTTCGGACACAAGTTTTCCAATAATGGTTATAGGCTAAAACAAAACCGATATCTAAAGGGCGTGTAGAACCTCCCATACAAATCGAATTTTTCATAGTGCATATCTCTGGAAGTATTTGTGGTAGGGTCCTGGAACTTTGTATGGATATATGTATATGAAGTCAATCTTAAGCTCATGGAAAAATAAGAGTTTATTGGAAAATGCGGCGTGCCACCGTAGAACTAGGAATAGAGGTAAATGAAATCAATCCCAAACCTATGAAAAATGGGGGTATATGAAAACGATCTCGAAGCCATTGAAAGCTAGCGGTATAAACCAAATAAACTAAAATTCTTGTGACGCATAGATACCACTGGAAGCATTTATTTTTCCAACGGAAATATGTACAGGAAAACGGGCGCGACACCTTCTGGAAAGTAATATGATCACAGGGTGTATCCCAAGAACCATTTTAAGCAAAACCTTCAGGCATTACATTCTCGCCAAGACCCATAGGTATAAGCTGAAATTGCGTCGCAAGTTTTATGATCGGCTTAGGTAAGGTTTAACCACTTAACCCCACTTTGTTTTCGTCGCTACTGAATTCTATAAACTGTCAGCTTTCATACAATTTAAAATGTACATGTAAGAACAAAATATTTTTAAATCGACAAAAAATTAATAAGAAAATTTGAAGGATTTTAGATATTGGGTATGGTAGCACGAAATGTCACAATCTGCTTAATTGTCAGGTTGTTAATATGGCGACGAAAAAGTGACTTGACACTTTCGATACCAGAAGCAACAACAAAATACACGCAAATGTTGTTTTTGCTCTACTGATACTACCTGTTTAATGTGCCTTGGTTCGATCCATGATAAAAAACATTAGAAGGTAAAACCATTCTCTCAGCTGTTTTGTGTTTACATGTTGCCTGCATTTACTTGGCGCTTTTAA
>NW_016169184.1:0-10626 GCF_001687245.7 Rhagoletis zephyria
TAATGCATGAAAATCCTAACCTCAAAAAAATCACCCGTTATAAGCTAGTCCCAGGGTCTGAACTTTTTTGTAATTTTTGTAGGCCTGTGTAGTGACAGAACGATACGAGTAACGAGTACAGAATATCGATACTTTTCATGAGTACTGAGTAGTATCGAGAACTCGATACTTTTTCACAAGTACTGAGTAAATATCGCGAATGCCGAAAAATATCGACGAGCTAAGAACTTTTTTAAGTAATTTTTTTTTTTTTAAATTACCCATTAAATATTGTGGCGAACGTTCGAATATTAACTTCAATATCCAATATGAATGTTATGAAAATGAACATAAAGCTCATTTACTTCAATACTGTCATAACTAGTGATAGAACGATACGAGTACCGAGTACAGAATATCGATACTTTTCATGAGTACTCAGTAGTAGCGAGCACACGATACTTTTTGACAAGTACTGAGTAAATATTTCGAATGCCAAAATGTATCGACCGGTTAAGAACTTTTTTAAGTATTTTTTTTTTTTTAATTACCCAATAAATATTGTGGCGAACGTTCGAATAATATCTTCGATATCCAATATGAGTGTTATGAAAATGAACATAGCGCTCATTCACTTCAATACGTACTGCAATAACTCAAAAAACCGAAAACCCGAGAAAAACGAATTTAAGTTTCAAAACACATACATATGTATACTCCCATAGAAATAATTAATACATATTTTGTGCGAGTGAGCTACGGGTAATTGATACAGTTATGAAATTTTTACATTATCTAGAAGAAAATGTAGCGGTAATTGCAACAATGGGCTAGGTTAAAATCTTTTAAATAACTGAAAAACGAATCTTTTGCCTCACCTTTGATAACACTGTACGGCAAAACCAACTTTTTTTCTGGGTATTGGACCAAACCAATTTTTTTTTTAAGAGATTGAGTCATAGGTAAAAAAGTAAATTCTCCGTTTTTCGAAGTTACCCTCCGAAATCGAGATATGGGCCTTCGAAGTTCGAAATAGGACCATTGATAAAAAATTATATTTAATTATTGCCTATAAATAACTAAAAACCTTAAAATATAGACGTAGTCCTTTGCTCTTATTTAAATTGTATATAACTTTTTTTGTACAAACTTATATTACAGGTGCTACAGGTGATATGCATATTTGTATTTGTAAAATTGTAGAAAAAACACATTTAAATGAAAAAAATACATTTTTTTATAGAAAAAAATATTTTAAACAAAACGATTACTAACCGATTTTTAAAAAATTGAGATCGTTGTAAAGACGATTAAATCTCCTTCTGATATGCATATTTGTATACTTCGTATATAAAAATTGGAGAAAAAATATCTGTTTTTATAAAAAAATAATTTTAAACAAAAAAATTACTAACCGATTTCTAAAAGGTTGGTATCGTTGTAAACACGATTAAACTCCCTTTTTTCTGATATGCATATTTGTATACTTCGTATATAAAAATAAAAGAAAACCCGTCTAAATTATAAAATACCTTTTTTTTATAAAGAAAAATATTTTAAACAAAAAAATACTAACCGATTTTTAAGAAATTGGTATCGTTGTAAAGGCGATTAAATCATTTTCTTCTGAAATTGATATTTTTCCTTTCAAGGGTTTTTTTTCAATTTTTATATACGAAGTATACAAATATGCATATTAGACGAAAATGGGTTTAATCGCCTTAACGATGCAATTTTTTAAAAAATCGGTGAGTATTTTTTTGTTTAAAACATTTTTTGATACAAATAGTTATTTTTTCCTTTTAAGTGTTTTTTCTCACATTTTTATTCACGGGGTATACAAACATGCATATCAGAAGAAAGGGGGTTTAATTGCCTTTACAACGATACCAATTTTTTGAAAATCGGTTAGTAATTTTTTTGTTGAAAATATTTTTTTTCTTCTCAAATTTTTATATACGAAGTATACAGATATGCATATCACAAGAAAGGGGGTTAAATCATCTTTACAACGATTTGAATCTTTTGAAAATCAGGGCATGAATCACGTAACTTTGAAACGATAGTCGTTCAAACGATACTGACAAAACGACCTCGTAAAAACACTGATTTATGCATTTGTGTTGCTGTTACGTGTTAGTATTACTGTTACGTGAATGCTGGAATGCTGGAATCGAGTTGACCATATCGCACAAACGATCTTAATATTAAGTTTTTAATTTTTCTTAGATCTCACCTTTGACTCGTTATAGCACCTGTAATACAAGTTTTCACAAAAAAAGTTATATACCATATAAATAAGAGAAAAAGGCGGACCACGTCTGTATTTTTACTTTTTTTTTGCTCTTTACATGCAATAATTAAAATTAATTTTTTACCAAAGGTCCAATTTCGAACTTCGAAGGCCCATATCTCGAGTTTGGAGGCTTACTTCGAAAAACGGAGAACTTACTTTTTTTTACTTATGACTCAGTCTCCTAAAAAAGTTGGTTTGGTCCAATACTCAGCCGAGTGCTGTACAGTGTAATGAACGGTGGAAGAGGATGGTCTTCCGACTCGACAACTTGCGCACTTTCCAGCATAAAGCAGCCGTCGTTAACCCATGTATTCTACCTTCGTTGTGAATTCGAAATGCCACTTCATAGGCACGCGTGCCATAGCTTTCAAAAGCTCTCTGTACTATTTATATAGGGCAGGCACCAAATGGAAGCACTCGCTGGCCAACTCTGACCTAGCCCATTCTTGAAGAAAATTTTTTATGAAGGAGAGCTTATCTTTCCATTGGAGAATAGGCTTCACCGCATTTACTTATCGTTTTCTATAGTGGCATTTCATTTTCAACGCGTGCTTTTAAAAACTTGAATATTTAAGCTTTTTGCTATAAACATTTAATTTACGCACGTTAAACTAAACTTATTGAGAGTTTGTTTCAAAAACTCCTTTAGATCAGATTAAAACTATTAAAAGCAGTGACTATTCAATTTACAAATAGGAAGAGATCAAAAAAGCAAGGCAAGCTGATTTTTGTTTGCTTTTTGCGTTTACTTTGAGAATACTTGGAAGTACGAGTATTATCGATACTTTTTTGCATCGATTCTTTTTTAGAGTATTCTATATGAGTACTAGTATCGATACTTTTCTAAAAAGTTCTATCACTAGACATCACAAAGGCTGTCAACGTTTTTTGCAAATTTAAGTAGAAATTTCAGCCCTACTTTGGAAATTTCCTCCAACTTCTTGAATTAGTGGGCTCCCAAGCATTTTAGTCGTGTTTTTGACACTGCAGGACATAGGCAGAGGTTTCAAGGTTTCCCTGGTCTCCCGCTCACGACACTTTCTGCACCTGTCCACGCTAGTGATACCAATTCTTAGTGCATGAGAAGCCACCAGGATATGCCCCGTAAACAATCCGGTAATAACTCTGCAGTCTTCCTTTGATAGCCGTAACAAGAAGCGAGTATAGTTGCTTTCGCCGTTTTCGCACATAGTGTCAAGTGTTGAAGTGGGTAGGGTTCGAACGATACTATCGATATTGAGTAAGTATCGATACTGGGGGTATAAAAATGAGTACTTTAATACTTGATACCTTATTTGGTGATTTTACTCGATACTTTGCAAAGTACTCCTAGTATCGAATACTTATTAAAAAACACACTTTTTAAATTGTTTCTTCCATTGGCAACCCAATTTTCTTTGCTTATATGGATTACTATCATTCAACTTTGTCCATCACTTAAAATAAACTAAAATTGCGTGTAGTCGGTTGCATAACATAAACCAAATAAGTTAAAGTTTAATGACCTTATTCATACAAAATAAAGTAGTTTTAAAGAGCTTAATAAAATGACATTTTCATACATTCTTCAATTTATATACCTTTTTTATTTTTTATGAATAAGGTCATAAAACTTTACGCAAAGTTCCCGAAAAGGCAGAATTTTTAGAAGCTTTTTGGTATGCAGTTTTGCAACCTATATATGTATATATATATATACATATGTGTATGTATGTATGTGTATTTAACGTTAAAATTACTTCTAACATGAAAGTAAGTTCTGCAATGAAATAAAAATCAAATATGTTAAATTTCTATTGTTATAATTTCAGGAAATAACTAGATATACGATTGAAGAATAAAATAATTTTTGTATCCTAAAAAACGTATTTTAATGAATCCGATACTGAGTAGTATCGATACATTTTTCCTGATACTTTTAGAGTACCGATACCATAAGCTCGATGCCAGTATGAGTACTCAGTATCGATACCAACGTCTGAAATTTCGAACCCTAGTAGTGGGCTGCGAATGTAGTTTGTCTATTCGAGAGTTAGAATAGTTACGTTCTGAGCAGTCTCAGCTGCTATTTCGTTACCCTCTATTCCCTTGTGGCCTGGAACCTAATAAATATGCAGCCTTCTGACAACGGCCAGATGAAATAATATATGAGGTAACTGCCTTAATTGCCGCCTGTCTATCTACGAATAGGTTTACTTTTGAATTGATTCTCGTTTCGGTGTAGGCTAGCTCTGCTGCTATCCTCATTGCAAAAACCTCCCAGAGTGTACTTCTGCTAACAAAATGCTTTTTTTAATCTATTTTCGTTTGGAGGCGAGGAAAACTGCTACTCCATTCACTACAGCCCAAAGAGCGTGTTTTGCAGCGCACGGTTTAATCTGAATGTGGTTCAAACTTAGTTGAGAAGTAAAATCATCTCTCGTCATAAAAAAAGCAACACTTTACACATACAAACGTACCAGCTATTTATTACGCGCTTATCAACATTAAAGATAGTCCGAAATTGATTAGAATCCTTGAAAAAACTTAAAAGTTTTTATGTAGACCCGCACATTGGCATATGTATGTGGATATATTCATGTGCTTTTATGGCTTATATATGTACACAAAAATTCAAATATGCGTATTTAAACCCTTTTCCTATTATTCTTGTAAGCGTTGCAAAACTTTGGTCATTATTCTCGGTTTAAGTGCCATTGTCATTATCAATGCCATACTCATCTTCCTTTCATGCAGTCATCAAGGTGATGTTCTTTAACAGCACCAAAACTTCTTGCTTTTCTTGCTCTGCTGCAGCTACGTGTATCTGTTGTAAACTCAGGACCGTTAATTATGCCTGTGCATGTGTAAGTTACGCCCCCAAGAGCTGAGTGGTTGTCAAGATTTTTTCAGGATTTTGTTTGCCTTTTTTTTGTCGCATTATCGTCGTTCGTTGACATCTGTACGTGTAGGCGGGCCTGGTTAGTTTTACATGCCATGCCGCCACAAAAGTCAAAACCTCAGACTGCTATTTTTATTATTTTATATGTTCAGTGAAAAGCTTAAATCTGTCAACAAGCGGCTTAAGAGAGAGAATGTAAAGATAGAGGCGGAAGTTTGCTGCAGCTGCAGCAGATCTCTTTGCCATGCAATGCTATGTCGCACAGTGCGGCCGAAATCCAAACGTGTGGCCAAAACAGGAAAAAAAGTTTCTAGATAAGGCTTTTTCATCATTAAGTTGACTAAAGGGATCCTCTAAGAAGCGAAGACCGTTCACAATAACCTGTACCCCAAGTCCCCTCTTTATTTTCAGTCGGAATATGGTCTTCGCCCAAGCACAACGTTATGACAGATTCAAAGGGAAAAGTTATATAAACGAGTAAAAGTACTTTGAGTAAAGGACATCCAACAAAACAAAATGCAATCTACGTCTGAAAGCTAATAAAATACGTAAGAACTTTTGTGAATATCAACACTGTAATGAATTTTAGAAGTAGAAATATAATGGTATTTATTTGTTTTATTTTTTTTTTAAACAAAATTTGAGTTCTTAAATGAAACAGTAAAAAGGAGAGTATTAGCTACTGAATAAAATAACATTCAGCTGCCCTAATCTGCCTGTGAAATTTTAATGTATGTACGTTTTTTAACACGCTTATACATATTAGCTTCACCTGTATGTACAATTTGCAAGCTTTTTACTTCGATTTTACAGAAAGATTTTGAGTCGCAGTTTGTAGCCCATTTAATTTAAGTGCACGTTTAAAGTACGTCTGATTTTTGGTATTTTTTTTTTTGAAGATGTTGCTCATTTTCTTTATGTCATCGAACATATTTAATATGGATGAAAATGACTGGCACTAACAAAAAGAAAAATTTGTCAAAAATCAAAGCTACTTCGGGCTTTGCACTTTATGACACTAAATTGAGTGGCCTCTAAAACTTCATACTCAAGAACTTTCTAAGAAATCTAATTAAAAAGTTCGAAATTTACCAGACGCAATACTGCATCCGCCATTTTGAATTTTGCAACTCTGACAGCGGATTCGTAATTAGCGACTCCGAAAATCCCCTAGTGTGAGATTTCGAATCATTTCTTCAAAGCCTCGAATTTTGGTCGCACTTTTGGATTTCGGTCGCACTGTATGTCGGTCAGGCAAATGCAGATGTATTGTATGCAGGCTTTTTTATATAATGACTTCTGTGGACTTTTGACAAAACCACCTCTGTGCTTTCTGCAGGTAGGAATTTAAAGTAAATTATAAGGAACTTCCATTCAAAAATTTTACATTTTTATTTAACTTTCATTCAGATAGCATCTTGAACTACTCTTATTAATAACTAAACATAAAAATATCATTCAAGAACTCAATTACTGCTTTGAAGAGAAAATGACCTCACTTGAGAGAAGTTGTTTTGTCAAAAGTCCACAGACATATTCGTTAGGGTGCACATCGAAAATGTTTTTTTTTTGGAAATTTCAAGACCGTAACCCCTATTTGTATTCGTTTTTATGAGAAACATTGTTGCCTATTGGTCGGCCGCTGTGGTGTAGTGGTAAGCAGTGCGCGCTTCCACTCATCAGCACCTGGGTTCAAGCCCTGGTCAAAGCAACATCGCAAAAAAGAATATAGAAAAAAGGGCTTTTCTTAACATCGGTCGTCCCTCGGCAGGCACTGGTAAACCTGCGAGTGTATTTCTGCCATGAAAAACTGCTTCTCATAAAAATACAGTCGCCGTTCGGAGTCGGCGTAAAACTGTAGGTCCCTCCCCTTTGTGTGACATCATCAAGGCGCACGCCACAAGTCGGAGGAGAAGCGCGGCCAAACACTAACATATTTCTAAGCGCCAATCTATTATTATTATTGCCTATTTTTATAGATTTTTTAAAGGTCATTTAGATGCCGCGACCTGTCGATTAAGTCAGAAAATACGATTTTGTAGACTTATGAGTTTTTCAAAGACTATTTTTGATTCGATTTTAAAGATCGAATATGATCTGAGAAGAGGATATATTGGCCTTTGAAATGGTATATAATAATCTATTGTCGGACTTGGCTTGTTGGGATTTTTTATGGGGTGAAATAAAAAAATATTTCTCTAAATTTTTTTAAACTTTGACGATCGATAAATACCACAATTTAAAAACATGAAGTACTATGTAAACTAAAATCAATTTTTTAATAAACTGCTAGCTCATTTATTGTAATCGCATAAAAAGCTTCGAAGTTAGGCGACTTTTCTTAAATACGACCTTGAATTTATATTATTTAGGTACCGGACTTTCAGATTTTCTGAGCAGTGCGACTATGGAATTCATCAATATTTATTCAAAACTTATGTATATACTCTTATATCCGATCTTTAGCAAAGAAGTGGGTTTTCAAGAAATTTTAGGAAAATGGGGTGCCACCGCCCACTTATATGATATACGCGTATCTCAAAAACTACTTGACCGACCTCGACCAAATATGGTACATATACACATTGTGCTTAGCCTTCTTAAGTACCGTCTTGAATATTTTTGAAATCGAAGCAAAAATAGTCATTCAAAAATTAATAAATCTACAAAATCGTATTTTGGGACCTAAATCGACAGGTCGTGACCTGCAAATGACCTTTAAATAATCTAAAAATAGTATTATTGCCTATTTCTCTTAAAAACGAATAAAATTAGGAGGAAGGGTTTGAAATTTCCAAAAAAATATTCAACAATTTTATAATGAGCTCGAGGCCATTTTTTAAATGAAAATTTATTGTGGAAAAGCAACAATAATGTGAAAAAACTGGTAGAAGTAATAGCTGTTTCGGATATCACCACATTTCCTCATCAGACTCAGCCAGTTGCCTATGCACCGTGCTAAGTACGCCTTGTAAATTATCGTTTGCTTATTTCCACTATTTTCATTTTTGTTATGCCAACACAATCAAGCGCAGCTATTCCGCTGCAATTCACTTGATCATGTGGTTGTTGGTATTGTTGGTTTGTGCTAATAATTCTATTTTTAGAATGCTTAACTTTTAGATGTGCTCGTCCTTAAGTTATTTGTTATTTGTTTTGTTTTTCCAAAAAAAAACATTTTCGATGGGCACCCTAATGTACGTATATGTACATACAATATGCACATTGTAAATGCCTGCCATAAGTCATAGTTTGCAAGCGTGGCCTGCGTGTATGTGCTTACGTGTGTCCGGTTGGATAGTAGGTAAATAATTTTTTATGAATATTACATGGAAAAATTTTCAACGAGTGACTTCCGCGCTCACATAAAATCATTTGCAAGGCAATAAAGCAAATTCATTTGCTCGTCTCGGAGCGTGTCTGTTGGTGCATTCATGCGTCCAATAAATGCTCCGTGCGTGGAAGGTTTGTCATGTGAGCAGGTCCTTTCGAAGCCCATACTAGCTTTGTAGTTATTATACATTTGTAGCTGTAGTTGTTCATTTAGCAGCTGCTATTGCACTTAAACATCCGTCCATGCCGGTGCTCTTCCTGGTATGCATATAACTGTTGCCAGCATTGAAGCATAAGCGCTTTAGCACATGTTGTTGAAGTTTATTACCTCCATTTCTATATTGCTCTCGTCTTTATTGTTATGCTCGGCGTTACTATTATTATTTTTCATGAAATATCCCTACAGGGAAAATCCGACCTAGTGTACCAAATTTCTAATTCAGTACTAGTTCTTTATCGCCAAGAACGAACCAGTCCGGTAGTAACTAGGTCCTCACTATTCCAAAGAGCAGCGAAATGTTATACCTTACAAAATTATCATATTTGCATTTTTAAAACTGATTCTAAAGTATTTTTGCAAAGCAATTTCAAAAAAAAAAACATTGGGGCTGTTCAGGCTCTTGTGCTTATGGTCTTACATTTGCATATCCGTTGCATTTGCAAATTAACAACAGTAGAATGCACACGGTTGCCTGCCACAAGCATAAAATTTGCTAATGCAATTATAAATGCATATCCCAGACCATTTCCACAACACAGTCATATTTTTCTTTGATGAACCTAAGTGTCGACTTTTTAAATTTTTCATCAGATCTTGTGCATTTACAGTCGAGTCTTAAAGTGTGATATATCGATGTTTTTGACCGAAATTTCGTTGATGTAAGCACCCCTTCTAGAAGTTACCCACCAGACCTTAGTTCCTACCATCCTAACGTACCACCCTTCACCACCAAGATCATTAAACTTTTGCCACAGTATATACATTGGTCTCCGAGGAGTGCTTTTGGGTTGTGTGCAGCGTTTTCGTTTTGCGCGCACGACAACACTACTGTGGGGAAATTCGCCTCATGATTAGAAAAAGGTCTTTTCGAGGATAAAATATATATAATTATGTTATTTATGAACAAAATGTAGGTTAAGTATAACATCAATTCTTAATTAGGAATAATATCAATAGTTAAGTACATAATAATCCCTTGTGTTTCTATAAACTGGAAAACTCATATCGTATTTTTTATGAAAAACGTTAATTTTGAGAATTTATCAAGGAAAACTCTAAATTTCCGAACATATTAGGCCTTTATTAAAAAACAACAAGGTTTGTTTAGTTATAGAGACTCCAATGACTGCCAGCGCATCCGCCTAGACAGCTCATTAAGCACACACAATTTTGAGCGGAACTCCTCAAGAATTACTTAACATCAAAGTATAGAATGTCACAAATATGAATCATACACACATACTCACACATGAATTGCTACCACATAAATTCAGAAGACGCATTTGCTTGGAGAATGAGATGGTTACGGTGGCCAAAAGTTCAGCCAACACATTCTATGGTCCATTAACCGGAGCTGCTCTAACATAACGAGTAGATTTTAGTGTGCCTCACATACCACTGCCTCTGGCTACAAGCCAGCATGATTCAATAATACAAGGTTAGATAATTATTGGCAGCTGCGGTTTGACACTCCCTTACAAAAGGTTGCATTTACGAAGGACAGAGAAAGGGCAAGAATGAAATCCCTTGTTGCGAAAATGGTAGTAGAAAAGTACGCAAAGTAGGCAATTAGTAGTGAAATTCCTTTTGTAAATTCTAATGTATTTGCAGGAAATCTGGCATTTTAAACGAGATGTTGAACGTAATATTGATATATCTACGTGAATTACGTAATTTATGTGCTATTTAGCTGTACAAAAACTGCAAAAGGACTCAAAATTAAAATAAGACTACTATGAGATTGATGTAAACATCCAATGCTTATGTTTTCATCAGTTAAATATGCTTCATATGCATATACAAATAAACATATTGCACAAAAGCTTATACTTTTATTTAACACCAAAGCTACACTGTTTCCATGTAAATTTGCAAAGAAGCAAAACCGTGCCACTGCTAAGGGAGCGGTGCGAGAGA
>NW_016169184.1:11166-12693 GCF_001687245.7 Rhagoletis zephyria
GTAACCGTTCTACCAATTTGTACCAAACTCGGTATGGTTATTGTACTTGCCACGTGTAAGCAAAACGTTGAAAATTATTGAAATCGGACTAAAATAACGGCCGATTCTCATATAACGGTAAATTTAAGAAATGCTTGAAACTTCAATATTTCGAAATTGAAGGACGCTAATTTACTCAAAATTGATACACCTCGGCTTACTATCTAGCGGAAGGTTTCGGAAGGGTGAAAAAACATATATTTAATACATGCGCCGGGTATTTAATGTTCGGCTCCGCCCGAACTTAGACTTTCTTACTTGTTTTCTTTTAGTTTCGTCTTTCGGTACGTAGAACATTCTGATACCTTCATGTGTCCTCGTCATACGACACAGAAAACAACCTGGTTTTGGCATACTTATAACGCTAAAAACTCAAAATTATAATCAGAATCAATCAACACAATCATACATGAATAATGTTCTTACGATTTGTATACCTCCGGTCAAGAAAGATATGAATGTTTTGTTAAAGAATTTATGGTTCACCAAATACATCAGTAAAAGCAAATAAAATCTTTTATCTTTTTTAATCAATAGTATTTTTTAATTTTTAATTATTTATGCAATGTTAAACATTAATCTTGAAAAGTTACATTATTTTATTTCAAAGTTACATTATTTTATTTCATATGTTTAGAAAAAATATCAAATTTCATATTTTTCCCCCAAATGGGGATTAATTTCTTCTCGTTTCTCTTCTTATTCTACTGAGCTAAGGTAGTGTCAAATCGAGCTGTCACAACTGATACCACCTTGTATTATTGCATCATGGTTATATTAGGGCGATTCGGTGCATAAGAGGTGACAAATTTATGCAATTGCAGAAATATACCAAGGATTGGGAGCGACGTTTATTAAACTGTCATGGTAAAGCTTTTGCAAAACAATTTTTGTGCATCAGCTTTGGTTTTGTTTATGAAGTTAATCAGCTGATAGGAATGTCAACCAGAGTTGCAATGCATAGCATTTTTATGCTATGGATTTTCGGTATTGCAAATTTGCCAAGCCATGACAAATGCAAATGCGTGTATTTTGTTTGTGTATTGCAAATAATTTGCAATACAAATTTGCAATGAAATGATGCTAGGCCATTTGCACCGGATCGCGAATAGCCCTATTGTGAATAAAATGTTCAACGTTTTTTTGGTCTTCTTTTTACACTGTCAATGCGAAGCTTTTCCTTTAAGTTTGGTTCTGCCAAGGCTCTTCTTCTGGTCTTATTACATTTTCTATAAGGGCTTGTAAAAAATATGTGTTTTACAATTAAAATCGAAATGTATGTATGTAGGATGCCGAATAAAACACTAGTACTTAGCGGCACAAACGACAGTGTTTATTGGTAAAATATTTAATATTTATAAATTAAAGTACTTAGTGGCACAAAAGTTACTTATTTTAAAAGAGATATTTAGCGATATCTTAATTAAGCTGTACATTGGCTTACTTCTCGAAGGTAACTGTAACTCCGTTATTTCTATTTGTAGAGTT
>NW_016169184.1:12718-17868 GCF_001687245.7 Rhagoletis zephyria
TACATATCTATCACAATCGGTTAAATTATCCGCGAGTGGTTTTGTGGTTCAGTGTGTTCTTTTGCTGATTGACTAACATACTTTCTGCGTGCGATTTCTTAATATCGGTTGTGGGCACAATATACTTAAGACAAAAAACCTCACTTCAGTTTTGTTAGTACGACCTTTTAATCAACTTAAGTTGTAGCACAATTTTCATAAAAATTCGTTGAGTAAATTCAGTAATTATCACAGTTTCAATTTACTAAAGCATTGTATCTGCGCCCATAATCCTGTAATATTGGTGCTGCAAGTAGGTGCAATTTGCTTAGTCACAAACACTAACAACACTGCACGGGGTGGCCTTAACCTCACTTTGGCGTGCAATTTTGTGCTAATACACACTAAATTCACTTGTACGACCGATATTTCACATCCACAAAACCACTTTTCGCGTCTGACACAGAATTTTCTGATAGATTCAATTATTATCACTGTTTATAATTGCTTCGATTTAAATATTAATTATATCTTGCTGTGTTGGGTGGCGAGCAAATTACATATATTACCTGTAAGCGTAAGAGATTAATATTCGTACACATACATACACATATACAAGGCAAATTTATATATTTGAAATATTAAATAAAACTGGAGGTACGGAATTGAAATTCCACTTTAAATTTTGTGTACGAAATTCTTTGAATTGTAGTGTTGCAAGGTTACAAATTCTTCTCGGGAAGACAATCCTCAGTCCCATATCCTTCAAAGTTTTCTTCTAATTATATCAAGTCATGGATAAGTTTATTCGCCTGGCAGATGCTGTGACAGAATTTGAGGCCGACTACAATGACACGGCCCAAACTGATCACACCAAATACACTCTTGCCATTCAACAAGAGGAGTGAAAACGTTATGGAAGAAAGCTTCGGACATCTTAAGAAAGTATATGTATGTAGACGATGTTCTAGCTGGCGGTCACACCATTGAGTCTGCTATTAAAGCTAAGGACGAAATCACAACAGTATTGGAATCTGCGGGTTTTCCTTTGAGAAAGTGGACTTCTAACTGCAACGAAATATTATATGGTATCCCAAAATCCTATCTGCTGAAAGAAGATTTCTTGGACTTCGAAGACACCAGCACGGTTAAGGCTCTGGGCATCAGGTGGAATGCCCATTCTGATAAATTTTACTTCACTGCCAAGCCAATTGAGAATCAGGATAGACATACAAAAAGGGCAATACTATCGGCTATTGCCAAATTATTCGATCCGTTAGGGTGGCTCGCACCGTTTGTAATTACCGCGAAAATTTTAATGCAAAATATTTGGTTAGAAGGAACCGGGTGGGACGAAATTGTATCAACCTCCACATTAGACCGTTGGGAAAGCTTTAAGGAAAGCTACAGCCACATCGAAAGGATTCGTATCCCTCGTTGGATATACTTTTCACCGACAGCCAAAGTCGAAATACACGGGTTTTGCGACGCCTCAGAAAAGGCATATGCGGCTTCGCTCTATCTTCGCGTCGAAAAGGATGACAAGGTCCTCACCAATCTGCTACTATCTAAAACTAAAGTTGCACCAGTTAAAACGATCTCGCTTCCCCGCTTAGAACTTTGTGGGGCGGTTTTACTTTCAGAAATCCTCGATTACGATTATCAATAACCTGAATTTGGGGCATATTACGACAAAAATGTGGACGGATTCTACCATTGTCCTGGCCTGGATTCGGAAACCACCCTGCTCATGGTCAACCTTTGTTGCCCATCGAGTAACCAAAATAATTGAAAAGGTAGGGAAAGAAAATTGGTGTCATGTAGATTCAACCTCAAATCGGTCAGACTTAGCCAGTAGAGGACTTCCGGCGCAAGAATTAGTAAACAATTCGCTGTGGTGGGAGGGCCCTTCTTGGCTGCAAGAAGATCACTCCAAATGGCCCACTCAAGAAAAGGACTATAATACAGTGATAGAAGAGAAAAGGGTGCAGGTACACGCAACAACAACGCTAGATATCGACTATGATATTATTGAAAGATTTTCTGAGTTCTCGAGAGCTTTGAGGGTTTTATCTTATGTAATGAGATTCTCTCAAAGAACTCACCCAAAAACCAGGGCTTCAGTTTCAGGCGAAATCTTGTTCAATTTCAGCCGAAGAAATTAAAGCAACGACAAACCGCTTGATAACCATCTGCCAGAAGAAACATTATTGGGAGGAGTATTCAGCACTAAAATCTCAAAAATTAATAGGTTCAAAGAGTGAAGTACTACCCCTTAACCCATTTATCGATAAAGACGGTATAATGAGGACAGGTGGCCGCCTAGGAGCATCTATGATCTCGCCTATAACGAGCGTCACCCAGTTATCCTGCCATATAACTGCCACCTGTCTCGTCTGATAGTCCAGTTCGTCCACAAAGTCTCGCTGCATGGTGAGAATCAGCTCATGTTGCGCCTAATCCGAACACAGTATTGGATACCTAGGGTAAAAAATATGATTAGGTCCACCATCCATAACTGCAAAGTCTGCACGATCTATCGAAAACGTGCGCAAACGCAGCTAATGGGAATTCTTCCCAAGGAAAGAACGACTTTTTCACGAGCGTTTACAAATGCGGGAGTCGATTTCGCAGGGCCATTTGACATAAAAAGTTATAGTGGCCGAGGTTGTCGCATGTCAAAGGGATATGTCTGCCTATTTGTATGTTTCGCAACAAAGGCCATCCATTTGGAAGCCACTTCGGACCTGAGCACTCAGTCGTTCTTAGCAGCATTTGCCAGGTTCATTGCACGACGAGGCTGTCCAAAAAATATTTATTCCGACAATGGCACCAATTTTGTGGGAGCTTCGAGAGCTTTGAGAACCGAAACAAAAGCCTTTTTAAAGGACGCTCGCGATAACACTTTGGCGAAATACGCTCACCAAATGCTCTCGTGGCACTTCATTCCCGCTTCAGCTCCCCACATGGGTGGACTGTGGGAAGCGGGAGTTAAAAGTTTTAAAAGCCACTTTACAAAAATTGCTTCCAACCACAAATACACATTCGAGGAATTTACAACCCTATTATGCAGAGTTGAATCATGTCTCAACTCTCGACCCCTGAGTCCCTCATCAAATCAACCAGGAGACCTGGAGCCACTGACTCCAGGCCACTTCTTAATCGGTGGACACATACTAGCTCCACCAGAAATAGACGCTGATGAAAATCGTGCCTCGATTGTAAATCGATGGCAGAGGCTGAAGGCTCTACACCACACGTTTTGCAAACGGTGGAAAAGTGAATATCTCACGGAATTGCAGAAACGCAACAAATGGAGACATCCGCAAGCCAACATGAAAATTGGAGACCTCGTCATAATCAGAGAAGATAACTTGCCGCCAAACGAATGGAGACTTGGAAGGGTAGTTAACGTCCATCTGGGTGCCGACAATAGGGCAAGAGTAGTGGATCTCATGACTGAAAGAGGACAGGTTACTAGACCTCTAGTCAAGTTGGTTCTACAACCCCCCTGTAATCAAAAAAACAGCGAATCGCAACCAAGCAACGATTCCACTTCATAAAACCTAACTTATTCCACAACCTCAATTCGCAACATAATACAATCCACTCCATCATACATAGACAAATTATAACTGCCCTCAAGGCAGGTACCATCGAAAAAATCGCATACAAAGTATTTATATATTCAAACCGCCCAATTCTGTGTTTTCTTTACAAATAATTTATCAAGTGCACAGAATCGGGCTGAAAATATGTATATAATAACGATTCGGCCTTAAGGCGAGAGTAGAAGTCATAAAAGCAGTCAAGTCCCAAGCATATGTATATGCACACATGTGCATTTAAAATTTTTATGACATGGTTTTTCACCTTTGGTCTCTGACACAATCGTGTATCTAGAGTTAAAAAATACACTTCGGCATATGTATATGCATATACTATGGACACATGTTCGCTAATCGCAACACCTAAAACCAAGAATTACAAAACAAAAGGTTCAACATAGGGTTAAAGGCTTTCGGCCCCATACCACTCCAACCTGTGAATAAATCAGTGATAAATATCTTTGGTAAGAACAAATTCGTTCGCGTTGAATATTTGGAGCTAATTTTGGCTGTTGTTTGATTGCAAATAAAATTAAAGGTAAACTGGATACACACATACAAACATACATCTCCATAAGAATGTATGCCCCTTCAAAAACAAATCTTTGTGCAAAAGTCTGTTTCGAGATTTTGAGGCTTTTGGCAGAAGCAGAGACTTACAAATTAGAAGTGATTTATTATCGCATCGGTATTCTTTAGGGCGAGCTGACATGCTGTTATTTTGTATCTTTGTACTTCAGGAACAGGAAGCTGGAGATAGAATCCTGTGCTGAGCTGGTTATAAATCAATTAAATGACTTGACTGGTTAAATTTTCCAACTGTCATTGCATGAAACTTAATTTTTGTTTCAAATGAGCTTATCCATTTAACCCACGGCACAAACTTATTTACTAATAAATAATAATTTAAGACATCTGTTAATCAAAGTGTTTATCCATCGTGGAATTGCCATTTAGCTAACTTTTAACGGAAGCCTATGCTAGGTACATATTGTCGCTACCAATTAGATTTTTAATGATCATACAAACTCTGACATTTGACTTAAAAATTTAATCAAACCGGTTAAATGCATTCAGGTTAATTTTGGTAATGTGCCACATACCTGCATATTTTTTCACACACCCAGCAATAATCTCGTATGTCATGCTTCTGCGTAGATTTCCCTTCAAGTCAGTTATTGAGCTGTGTTGATATGTAGACTTGGATTGGTCGTTGGGGTACACAATATTTCTCCATAAAGGCATCATTATCATAAGTTCGGATCTCCCCTGTCTTACGTTGTGTAGATTTAGTTTGTTTAAAGAACAAAAAGACAGGGAGAAATTTCTTATGTTTGTCCAAATAGGAGATAATAAATACATACCGACGTCTGGAAGCAGCGCTTCTCGACAATTACTAGCGTAGGGGTGAGAATGCTGCGGGGTAATGTGTCAAAATCTCATTTAATTGGTAACCACGTTCTAATGCGGCAATCTAGAGGTGGGTAACTCAACTCAGAGTTGAGTTATTGAGCTGATTCCTATAAGTGAATCGGTAACTCAGACTCCCTGTCCAAAAAAAAT
>NW_016169185.1:0-17867 GCF_001687245.7 Rhagoletis zephyria
AACTGATTTCAGAAACATGTTTCACCTTATAGTTACTATTTCTTACCTAGCTGCATACATACCATTTATATCTCGACATCAATTCATTTACGTTTTGTATTTTCTTTCTTGCATTTCTCGGTTTGTCGTTGCTTTGACAGGAAGTGTATTGCTGCAAAGGAACAAAAAACTGAAGCGGAAGTGGAGGCGTTCTTGCTAGCATTACGAGTAAGTACACTTAGAAAGACTGCATGCATTCAACATTCGTGCCTACATAGTAAGAATATGTTTGCGAGCGCATACTGGTAAGAAAAGGACAACTATTTTTGCACCTACGGCATTGGAGCAAAGCTGAGGTTATAATTAGCGTTTATGTCATTTTTGGAGGCAAAAATTGTATTCGTGGATTTTTTTTATTTTACCTTTCCATAAAATTTTCTTAAATCTGTCTTATAAACGGACACCTTAACTGCAATCGCTGGTGTGCAATGGTGTCTTCGTTGCGAACAAATGTTCGACGTTTTCATTGCACTCTAAGTATTTTTCATATTCAAAGAGGTCAATGCAAGACAGCTAAAATTTTCTGGCTGAAACGAAAACGCCATAATCTTACTTCTTCGACTGTAGTTTATTTAGTTTACTTACTCACTTAAGGCATTTACTTTACTTAGCAGAGTTACTGAAGTACTGGTGTTGCCGATAAGACGAAGGAAAGTAAATTCAGTCAAAGAATAACAGAAGTTAAGTGATGCGCAGCAAAGTTTTTTAAAAATAAATTACAATTTATCAACATATTTTGGAAAATTTGCTGAGCTGCAGCATTTCCTTGCTGCACATATAATTCTGACTAGCAATTACGCGGCTGATAAACAACATTTTTGCTTAGTCCCCTTTCAGACACGTCAAGTCTTGCTTTCAAGTCTGCTCGTTCGTTGGTGAAGGAGGTGGCAAGAGAGGGGAAGAGTACAGATACCTCCGTACCGTGAATTCGTTTCAAGTTTTCTTGTTCTCTTTTGATCTTTTCGTTGCTTCCCGTTTAAAGAACCAATTAGTTGGATTCAATAAAAAATGATGCGTGTGGAAGCAAAGAGAAAACACAAAAGAGAATGCGATAAAAATTGCTTTCAAGACTTGACGTGTCTGAAAGGGGACTTAAGCTTAACGGCGGCAAAGAGTTGATAAGATGCAGGCATCAACTTTTCCGCAAAATCTGGTTTTATGTTTTCCACACAAAAATTTTCAAAAGCGCAATAAAACCATAACGGCTTTATTTACATTTCTATTTGCAAATAAGGCGGTCTCGAAAGTATGGTTTTATTTCCAATCGCCAAGCGAAATAACGCCATTATGGCCTTATTGCGTATGGTGTAATTGCACCCCACCATCCTCAACTACCTTAGGAAATTCCATAGCTTGTTGGGTGACACCGAGTACATGCGAATGGCCTAAATCGTTAGACCAGATTACGGGTTTGTGTAGTTATGTATGTTTCCATCGCGGGAATGCCCTTATTGTCTCCGCGAAAATATGCGGCGGCAAAGACGATGTTCGTAAACGCTCCTGATGTTACCGTCTTCGTCTGGATCGCTTACAAATCTAGACTTAAAAATTCTGTAATTCTCAAGTAAGCACAATGCACGCTCTGTAGCTCGTTTCTGTGACTCTTCTCTACCGATTATTTCTCTACTGGTAGCGAATATACGTCATTCTCTACTACTCATTAGCAGTAGAGAACAAGGCGGCGATTTCATATATGAATTCGCCTTGGTAGAGAATTGTTACAGAAACGAGCTACTGGTTCTCTAATTTATTATTTGAATCTCTTAAAACCATTACGTGACCTTTGTAGACCAACGGCTTCTGAAACCGTTAGGTATGATACTCAGCACTAATGTTTATCTGGGCTAGGATTATATTTAGTGGGTTGGCTGGTAATTTTTTGCCTGGCGTATAGCTCGAGCTTGCAAATGTCTAGTCGCCCCATTAATTGCTTGCTCACTTCGCTGGGTGTGATCCTACTCCCAGGTGGGATCGGTTCTGCTCTCTTATTCATGTCGTGTTGTAAGATGGCCCGGTCTATCTGCATCTTTTCCAATGCAGGCATGGTGTCTCTGGGTCCTTACCCGCGCTCCTCGAATGGAAGCCCGTCGTAAAACACAAAACATAAACGATTCTTTTGGATTCTGCAATACAAATAGTATTTCCCGATATTTTAAGTATCAATTATTTTACTATATTTTCTAAACGTCCACCCTTTTTATTTATTTATAGCACGAAAACCGCTATCACGAAGATATTTTCGGTATAACCTCACACGCAGGGGAGGCGCGCAATAGATCAACTCTTCGACGGGGCTCGCGAACACTGAATGCCTTGTAAGCATACTTTTAACGCTGGATCACTGGATTTAATTAAGTGATTAAAAAATAAACACATCAAAAGCTGAGGAGTGCTGGACACTATTTTATTTTTCTGCACGGTCATGTTAGAAAATGTCCCATCAAATGCGTGACGCCAACTTAATGCCTTTCATAAAAATGAATATACACATATATATGTGTGTAAATTATTTTCATTTTACATATTATAAAATATATCAAACCATATTGCATTTACATAAAATATTAATTTTATATTTAGATTTACATAAATAAATACTAAAATTACTAAAAAACATTTGATACATAATCTTTGTGTTAAAGATTAATATCTTAAATTCCTAATATTTTTTTCCTTTGTATAATAGTTATTTAAGAGATATCACTAACTTTTTATAATTATCGTTCGAACATGAAATACTCATCAGTTTTATACAAACATTTTTTATTATTGCCTCTATATATATAATATATTCGTACATATGTATTCCTACACATATTTCTGGTATTGCATCACAAATGTAAACGCAGCAATAAGCAAATAAAATACAAATATATAAAAAATATAACATTCCTCTTTGATTTGGGTATTTCCATGTTAAAGAAGAAAACGACATAAATTTTAAAATGCGCTAATTATCTATTGTTTATTTGTTTATTTATTTTATTTTATTTTATTTTATTTTATTTTATTTTATTTTATTTTATTTTATTTTATTTTATTTTATTTTATTTTATTTTATTTTATTTTACTTTATTTTATTTATTTATTTATTTTATTTATTAATTATCTAATTATTTCAATGACTACATTTTATTAACCAGTTGAAGGATAGCAAAAGAAAATAAAAAGAAGTTGTAATTTTTGTCTATGGAAACTATTATTTAAGGCATAATTACTTAACACCAGTCACAAGGACATGCCCCATCGGTCCCAAATTTAAACATTTTTTAATATTCCTATGAAAATTATATAAGCCTAATTTTTATTGAAAACGAAAGCGTATCGTTCCTATTTTACAACACAAAAACATCTTTACCGAAATTTTAGTTTTGTGGCTAAAATTCATCTATGTGTGCACAAAGGTAAAATAGAGTTCTTTTCAGTGTCCCACCAATCTTATTCATTCAAATGATAGTTACATAAAACTAAGATATCGTTTGGTATTTTTGTTAAAGCAATTTTATACATTATTTAGTTATAATTCTATGTTAAAAAATATCTTTCGCTGTTGTCGTTGCTCCGACGACGTAGTTATAATCCGCAATTGATTGCATTTTAGAATAAAATGTCCCACCAGTCAAAATGGAATGGCCCTTTTTTAAATTCGGAATATGACAGAAATTTATTTATCGAAATCTAGATATATTACGTTGTATAAAATTACTATAAAGACATACTCGTAAGTGTAAATAATTAAATACGTAAACATATATATGTATATGTATCTGGTTATAAAAAATTTCCAATGCAAAGCGCTGAACTTGGCAACGCGACTGGGTTTCCGGAAGAATTTCCTCGAAATCGTAAATTGATACGCACCTCACGCAGCGGCTGCTTTCAATAACGCCACAATGAGGCTAATTATTGCGCAGCTACTTGTCATAGATATGTACATACATATGTACTTCATGTAGAATTTTATTTTGCTAGCTATTTGCTAAGAGCATTAATCATAAAAATAGGTAGAAAATAAAAAATACCAAAAAAATTAAATATAAAGCGTACTAAACAACTCCTATATGTATGTATGTATGTGTGTATGGATATGTACAGATTTTTTTCTGGCCTCCCACAGGACTGAAGTATATCGGGTCCGTGCCGCTGGACAGTGGCCTGTTTTCGACTAATTGTGTTCAAAAATGGCTAGAAAAGTAGATTTTCTACAAAACTATTACCACTATTACCATCTAAAATTTGTCACCAAGAAAAATATTACTTTTGGTTTGATGGCTTCTTTTTTTTTAATTTTCCGACTTTGAACATATGCTGATTAAAATAAAATTATTTATTTTTAAATTCGAGCTAAGACAATCTTTCCTAAAATGCGTTCCAAGTATTTAAACCAAACATTATTCATTTCGGTAAAGAATTCACTTCTCTAGCCATTTCTGAACAAAATTTTTCGAAAATGTCGCAAATGAAGTGAGTCAATATTTCTTTCATGCAATGACCAGGGTCTTGAATGCAGCTCAAATGACAATTATGAAGAACTTTCATAGCGTCAAGCGCCTATTAATATTTTTTGAAAAGTTATTTGTTTTTTTTTTGTTATTTTTTGGCCATTTAACAATTATATTCAACAATTTTATGATGAGCTCGAGGCCATTTTTAAATGAAAAATTTATTGTGGAAAAGCAACAACAATTTGAAAAAATGGTAGAAGTGATAGCTATTTCGGAAATCACCACATTTCCTCATCAGACCCCTTTCAGTAGGATTCGAACCGACGATCCCACTGACTCAGCCAGTTGCCCATGCACCGCGCTAAGACGCCATTTTTTCAAATTGTTGTTGCTTTTCCACAATAAATTTTTCATTTAAAAATGGCCTCGAGCTCATTATAAAATTGTTGAATTTTTTGAAAAGTTCAAAGCTTGAGAGAATTCCTGTGGACTGAGCCTACATATTTTCTGTAAAAGTTTACGCAGCACCAACGCCAGACGGCACGTGCGCGGATCGCTTTGTAATGCACGCGCGTGCCAGCTCGAAGTCAACGGACAGATAAAACATCGGCACTCAGCAATTTTGTGTCAACCAAATAAATGGTTCAAGTCGCATGTTTCATTATTGATGGATTTCAAAACCACTGTTGGCAATTTATTTTTTTTTTTTGTTTGGAGTAACGTGCAATGACCGCCAGCGACGTAAAGTTTTCAGGCAGTGAACACTGAGCAAACTTTCGAAAAGAAATTATGGCAAAACATTGATGCAGCAACAACAAAAGCTAAGCGCCAAATTAACACATTGACGAAGAAGGGAGATAGAATAATGTCACAGTGGCTTGTAACGGAAATATGCAAAAGTAGGTAAGTTTTGTTTTGCTGGAAAATATGTAATTGCAAGTAAACAAGCAAGTTGGACAAAAATTATGCAAGAATGCATTTTGTAAGAAGCGACGAACGTAAAAGTATCGTAAACAGAAAATACTGGTTAAGTTGCTTGTTCCGACTCAACGATGAAGCGGGTGGCAGCAATAATTTTGCTGTGCTTTGTGATATAAATATTTTTTGGTATAGGAAAACTACGTAAAAACACGAGTATCGGGTTCAGACATAAAGTACGACAAAAAAAATTAAGTTCCATATTTAACAAGTAAGCATGTAAGCACAAATAACACGGTAGTAGTACCAAATAAATGTAATAAGGGTTCTTAACCTGAAAACGGAATACTGGGGCAATGAACCAATGACTGCAGCAAAATCATTGATTTAGCCACCATTGCAATTGTTGCTGTTACAATGGGCG
Source organism: Rhagoletis zephyria (assembly GCF_001687245.7). Taxonomy (NCBI): domain Eukaryota; kingdom Metazoa; phylum Arthropoda; class Insecta; order Diptera; family Tephritidae; genus Rhagoletis; species Rhagoletis zephyria. The sequence goes on from NW_016169185.1 coordinate 5,827, forward strand.
AATCTAAAAAAAAAAGCATTAATGAGGAGAGAAAGAAATACTAATAAAAAAAGCAATTGCAAAATATCAACCAATAGAGAACTAAAAATTATAAAGTTAAAAAGTAAAGTAAAGTAAAAGTAAAAAGAGAACTAAAAAATTAGATATTTTGGTGAAATTTTACAGAATTTTTGTGTTAATATGGAGTTCGCTAAGCAATCAGCTATACTTTCATAAGAGAATAATAAACTAAAGAAAATCAGCCAAAACTTGCTAAAATGTCGTGTTCCAGTTTATATTTGGTTCACTGCATGTATGTACGTATATATTTCAATATTCAATTCTATGTTTGAGTTACAGATATCCTATTATATCTGTGTTCGTATGGAAAAGTAGCTTATGTCGAAAGGCTGGCTTTAGTATAATGCGGCAATCCCTTTATTTTTTAAACGGCAAGGAATTTTTCGATGAGACTTAATAAGAATATTGACTTGCTAGTATCGGAACTATTTCTTCCACGTTTATTTGCCAAAAGATGTTCAACGGCTTAGCGCCAGTGAGTCATTCGCAATGGTATGCTGCGAATGCCGATTTATACTAAAGCCAGCCTTTCGACATAAGCTACTTTTCCATATGAACACAGATATATTAGAAGTTTTCACTTTGATCCTTCTTTTGTTATATGTGTGTGCTTATTTTTACTACAAAACAATAGACTCATCTTAGAAATGCCAACTTGTGTTTTGAGGCATTGACATTCGCACTTGAAACCCATACCGAAAACATATGTTTGTAAAGCACATGCCTGTAAATATATACATATGTACATACGCACGCATTCCTAACCAACTGTAGGACATATATACATATTAGGTTTGTTTCACACGAGCCCAATTGATTGATTTGTTGAATCCGAGCACGAAAAGTGGTTCTTTGCATTGTTCACGCTCTGGGCACTTTTGGCACGGGTTGACACATTTTTGACGCCGGTGAGAGAGCAACTTAGTTTTACGCTCTAATTACCGAAACAGCCCGGGGAAAGAGTGTGGAACAAACCTATTAACGACAAATGCCCCCCAACCACTGACATACAAAAGCCGTCATCGATTCGCTACTTCGCTGCTTGCTATGTTTGAGTTCCGGTCGCTTAACGAAAAATTCTGTATGAGAAAGCAACAACAAAGTTAGCTAGCAATAGCTGCGTTCCCTAACTCCCAAGAATTTACAGGAATTTACCAGAAAGCGATCCCGAACTTTGTTTGCTTTGTGACAGTTTTACAGGTTTTAACCCAGAAAAGTTGGGGAACGCAACTAATGATGGACGATAGCGAGTTTGGTTTTACCTTATTGAGCTCGCTCGTTTCGCCACTCGCTAACTGTAGGCGAATCGATGACGGCAAAAAATACTCGAAGACACACACTAACATATGCACAATGTCGTCATACAATTTATTGGTGACAACCAACTCACAATAGCCAATATCCGTTGACACACAACTCGCAAATGAATTTCAAATTAACTGTAATGTAATGTGATAATCTCAGAAGTGATAAATCCAAGCGTGTAGTTATGTAAGTGATAACATGGAATGAAAAGTAAATAAATATACTTATAAACACACAATAAATGCATACATGTATGAAAACAACAACGATGGCTAAGTATGTATTACGGAAAACCACAGAAACCAATGAGCAATGTCAGAGATGAAAGAAATAATAATAATGGACAAGCATATGGTCGTCTAAGGTACAAAACCGCTATCAAGCTAATGCAAAACCGCGTACAGAGAAAAATATGCTTAAGCGAAAGGTCCGAAAAAAGCGATTTTAAGCAGGGACCGTGACAGTTACAACTTTTATTAAAAAAAAATCGCTCTTTATCAATTATTTTTTTACTTTTATTACATTACTCCTTAAATAACCGTTATTTCTGACTTTTATTTTATAAATCGAAAATAACAATTATTTTTTTTATTTTTATCTAAATAATCTGCAAATAACAGTTTTTTTTTTTTATTTTTAAATTATATGTCTCAGATAACAGTTATCAAATACTTTTATTTATCAAAGTCATAAATAAAATCCAGTCACTAACCTTTATATTTTAATTTCATACTTATAAAAGTCATTTGTATAAGCCGTAGTAAACTTTGGTTTGGTTAAAAATGTTACTGACTTTTATACGAATGATTTAAAAAATAAAAGTCGGTGACTGATTTATATCGGTGACTTTTAAAAGTAAAAGTCACTGACTGATTTTTAGACTATTATAAATAAAAGTTTTCAATAACTGTTATCTAAGATATATAATATAAAAATTAAAAATAATTGTTATTTTGGATTTCAAAAATATATGCAAATCAAATATAATTGTTACTGTTTTTAATTTTGCATAAAGATGGCAATTAAAAATTTATATCCAAATTTTAGTATCAGTGAAAAAAGAAATCGATTAGTACGTATCACGTATCAGTTGTAGAACATTTCCTACATAATGAATTTTTTCATGGCAGTTTTCATCAATAACTGTTATGTTCGTTTACTGATTTTAAGCAATAACTTTCACCAATCTTTTGTAGGATAGATAGACTTGATATGTTAACACTCAAAATAATTCACCTAACTTTAGCTATAATTTCATCTTCTAGATTTCTCAACATAAAATTTACATAAACCACTTAAAGCTGCTTGAGGCACTTTGGTCTCTCATTCAGATTTCGTTTGCTTGTGTGTATAATTGATCTGAATAGATTGGCATATTGGCAGCGATTATGATTAATCGTGAACACCCGCCGTCATTAAATGATCTATAGATTGTAGCTACAAAATACTCATTGGCGCTTATTCATTTACTAAATAAAGTTTTTTTTTATTGCCTTGCTTTTGTAAATGACTCACCTGCGCACTCGCGGCAACCTTTCGCATTATCGTACTTTATTGCAATGCAACAATTCGCAAATATACACGTATGCACAGAACTTATGTACCCTGCTGCAAATCAAACTGGTTCAGAAATAGCGCCGAACTAGCTTGAAAAGGCCCGGTACTGGTCCTCCACCCATTCCAAATCAATGCTTTCAACTGTCTCTCTTAGCGATGTCGTACGAAGTGGCGATTGCCCCCCTCTGCAGAACTTTTGAATTAGGTTCTGAACTGGTTCCATTTTGGTACGATCTGGGACAGTATGTTTTTTATGAGAAAAAAGTTTGATTATTCGATTTTTTATATTTTTTGTTTTTCTTCTTTTATTTTACAGATTACATTTAATGTAATTTTTATTTACTTTTTTATTTCATTTATATTAAATTTGATAATTTTTTCTCTTAAATTTTTAAGCAGCACGCAACAATTTAAATTTATTCAATTTGAAAATCACAACTGCCTCCTCCGCGATTCGAACTCGCAACTAACCATGATAGAGTCGGAGGTCTTCCCGCGGAGCTATTTTCGTATTGTACGAGAAGTGAGAATTTACATACTTTTCAGCATTCAAACGCTAAATGTGAGGAACTTTGTGGACAGCGCAACTAGCACACCGCAAGTTTCAACTGTACCGCCCCGCAGCCGTTTTGCACTAGTTCAAAGGTAGTTCTGAAATTTGTAGGGCGGAACTAGCGCTTTGCCAGACTGTCTCTAAATTTTATTGAAGGGTATATAGTAAGTACATATGTACGTGTCATATGTATATTTACATATGTGGGAATGTCCCACCAATTTGTATTTATTGCACCTTCATTGCAACATTTCTCGGTGTTCCACCTCTTTTCGTGGATTTCTTTGTTCGCGCAGTCACAGTCATCTGATGTCTACGTATTCATAAACAATGTGTGTACATACATAAATACATAGGTACATATGTCTGTATATATGCTGTTGTATGAACTTAAATTCATATAACTGGAAACCGTTTACCTTCGCTGGAATGTTATGACGCGGCTGCTGTAGTAAAACTCCTCGATGCAACATCTATTCGTACATACATACATACAATACAATATACATTTGGTTCCCCAGGGGGTTGTATTTTTTAGAGATAAATTCTACTACCGGATTATTACTAAATATTACAGTCGTAGTAATGCTAATACTAAAGTCGAACTATGCCTTAACGTAAACGTAGACGTTTTATAACAAAAATTTAAAAGTACTAAATATATGTTGGCTGCCTTTCACCTTGTCCAATATTGCTGGGCTTTCTTCTAAATCAAAATATAATAATTCCGCCTAAGGAAGCTTTATGACAGATCGATAATAGAGTTCCTGGCGAAAAAAAAACTGCTACTTTATTCCCCATGACTACACTGTGTCCTGGTGCCCAAATGAGGTAAATGATTCCTGAAGGTGTTGAGTATTAAGTTTTGAAATGAACTTGTGTGGTAAAGATGTCTTTCGACACCATGATAGATCATGCAGCTATCTTCTTTTCTGTGCCAGTCGTTTCTCTTCAGTGCTAACTGATGTCAATCGGAAATGACAAGAGAATCCACTTGGTTNGTGAAATATTAAAAAAAAAAACGACAAACTTTCGTAATTTCGAGCTTTTTAATTAGACCTCTTGGAAATATTTTGAGTATGCTGATTTGTGGCCCATTCAATTTTAGTCAGGAATGGAAAATAATCATATTTTTTTTTTTTAATTTTAACATTTTAACCAAAAAAATCCACAAGTTGTAATAGTCGTAAAACAATTTTAACTATACTCATGTACGTACGGCCCACTGTAATTTACAATGATTTTTATTTTTCGAGTTTAACCAATAAATATTAAAAGGTTAAGTAATATTTCAGTTTTAATTCCTCGCTCAAGCATAATTAAAAAACAAAAATCATAAAATAACGATTAAAAGCTGATTTAAATTATTTTACTCATAACGATTACCGTCCCGGATTTTTGTACACTAAATGCAAGTTTAAAGTAGCTACGACTTACCGTTGATTTTTGGCAATTTATTTGTTGTCGATTTTTTTATATGGTGCAAATGAGCAGCCCCTTCAACAAAAAAAAAAAAAACCTAAAAAATCAAGGATATTCAGGCTACTTTACACTTGCACTTAATTATAGTAAAATTGAATTGGCTAAAAAAACTGCCTACTCAAAAGAAGTCTAATTAAAAAGCTCGAAATTTTTACGAAAGCTTCTTAATTTTTTTACGAAAATTGAAACTTGTATTTATAAGGGTTTTTGTTAAAGTATAAACTATAAATTTTTTTAACAAATAATTGAACTTAAAAAGATAATAAAATCAATAGTCAAATCTTATCACTATGTGAGTGTCGTAAAGTTATAAGGACACAATTCAAAACTCAAAAAATAAAAGCCCTTGCTACTGTTAATTAGCTCATGTCTCAAATCCTTGTCTAACTCATGTCTAATCCTTACTACTTACTTTAGCAATCCTTACTACAAGGGTTAGAGACATGAGCCACTTAGCAGTAGTGAGGGTTTTTATTTTTTGAATTTCGAATTGTGTCGTTACTGCAGAGGACCATCCATATTTGCATACAAAAAATTTTACACCTTCTGGAGTTCCTAAAATTGCTCTTGTTTGGCTTGCCGTGTCATACATAAATGCCCAGCAAGGTCTCGCCGCAACGGCTTGCTATAAAAAACTCTCCTCGTATATTATTTACATAGGTATGTATGTATGTAAATTAGACTGCATCACCAAAAAAAGTTGCGGCTTTTCGCCGGGATAACAAAATTTATTATATTATTTGAAGACTTTCACCAAAATATTTCGAAAAAGTATGTGTCAAGATTTACGTGAGCTGGACCGATTTGAAAATATTCTCAAAAATGGAGTTTTTTATGAATAAAAATAGTCTCTTAAAGTACTTTTTGAAAAAAAAAATCCCCTCAGATGACAAAAAAACAGTTTTAGCTTAAAAAAAACAGTACCGATTATTTTTGTATGGGGAGTGATGTAGCCTAATGTATATATAGAACATATATTAATTGTGTACATATATTTTACATGCATATAAACTTGTTTTAGTTCTTAGCTTCTTATTATTATTGCATGGCGCTTACTTCTTGCACTACATATCCGCTATGGTATTCTGGCACGCGCCGCATATTCAACTAGATTACGTTTTTACTTAATCATAGCTTACAGTTATCTAAAACACGATATATGTATATTTCAATTCACTTGCCAGTCGTATTCAATTTATCAATTAAACGTTAACACATTCACTGAAGACTGGTTTCAAAAACGAGCAACGAGCTGAAAATAAAAACAAACGGGAAAAGAGGAAAATGTGTTATGGTCAGCTTGAAACCAATTTAATACGAACTAATATGTACAGTACATACATATTGAGCCCTAACAGCCAAAATAACGTAAGCGACATTTTTGTCAAAATTTTATTTTTGATGCAGAAATATTCCTAAAGCATCTAGATGCATTTCTGCATCAAAAATAAAATTTCGAAAAAATGTCGCTTACGTTATTTTGGCGGTTAGGGCTCGATATATTCTAAAACGAATATGACTTTTACTAATTTTTCTTTATTTGCCAATAATTGCTATCGCTTCGATTCATTTGCGGAGAATTGCTGTGTTCTTCAATTTAACAGAAACGGAAGAGCGTTTTGTAATACTTGATGAGCCCCATCCAGGTAAAAACCTTGCAAACGTATAAAGGTTTTCTTTTTACTCTAAATACTTGAACTCTAATCAGGAAGTAACCAAACAAAAGGAAAGAAAGGGAAGGAAAGAAAGCTGTGTAAATAAGACCATACAAATAAAACGATCAACTACCAACCCAACAAAGTCCAAAACGTCGTTTAAAGTACAAAACCGCGTATCACTAAAATGCTAAACCAAAATGGTTCTTTTTTGTAAAGGCAACCGCATTTCTGGCTAGTATAATTCAGGACGAATGGATAAGGATTGAGCCAAGAGCTTGTCTGAGCAAATCCAATTTTTGGAAGCAAATGTCAGCTACGCGGTTTTGCAGGATGACGATACTCGGCTTTGTACTTTAAACGACGAAATAATTATTTGATGACGTCATTACTAAGATATTTAAAGTATTTAAGTATGTAGATACATATATTCATACGTGCATGAATAAGTAAATAAATATGGTACACTTTTGGATAGAGGTTCATATTGATTAAGTGCTTACCCACAGCTCATGGAACATGAACCCGTAAATATTGTAAAAAAATAATATCAAATTGCGCACAAAATGTGAGATAAACAGCCAAATCAGATTGAAGTCGAAAAGGGAAATGGTCAGGAATGTCCGACGTGTGGCGATGTGAAAACACAAATACACTCGCTTCCAACAACAATTCAAATACACACAGATATTGGACAAAAAATGTTTCTGTTTTTTTTTTATTGTCGGCACATTCCTGGCATATTTGAGCCACTGAGTCACACGATACTAAAGTGGTTACGAATGATGCAGACAAAGACAAAGACAAAGACAAAGACGAGACGAAGGCGAAGATAGTGGCGATGATGAAGAATATTCACATATTTCAGGCCACTAATATCTCAGGCAATTAGTGTTAGTTATCGGCAACAACAACAACGCTAGCTGTTTAAAGAATTTGTTCGTTACGCATAGGCCGAGACCGGCTTAGTCAGGCGCTAAATGCCAGTAGGGCAATTAAAGATGCGCAGTTAGTTTTGAGGTTGAGAGAACGAGGAGCACAAAGAAAATCCGGTAAGTTGGTCAGCTCTCAGCGCTTACCTGATTTAATGCCGAGATGTAGATAATATCAACGATTAAATTTGATGAAAGGATGGCTTGGAATGTAGCAGAGAGTCCATCATTTCACTGGTTTGTTGTACGTTTTACTTGTGTGCATAGTGAGAGCATACTTGAGTCAGGAAAATTACGTGGAATATTAAGCAAATAATGATCGACCGGGTTTGGAGAGGTAGGTACATATGCATGCATTTTCTGCTGGTAACTATTCAATCACTTCTTGGTTATGCTTCCAGATTACTTATTTGTAAGCAAGACGTGAAAAGCTTCCCGGACTCCGCAAAGGTTAATTTCTTTGGAATGAACCTACATATGTGTATATGGATTTGAACACGGTCCATTGCTGTGTTAGCTAATGGTAAGATCCCTGGACAAGCGGCGACTATGAAAGGATCATTAGGGACTTGATACAGGACGTCATAAACACAACTCACAATTGGTGTAGGAAATAGATATTGTCCATAAATCACAATAAAACTACAATCATCTTTTTCACTAGAAAAGGGAAACTATGCTTTCCAGATCTAAGCATAAATGGGGCTATGATTCCCCTAAAGGAAGGAGTAAAACAGCTAGGCATAACGCCGGATAAGAAACACATCTGGGAGTCACATCTCAAATATATTAACAACAAAGCAACGAAATCGTTGTTTATCACTAAACAGCTCGTGGGGAAAACATGGTGGCTGAATCCTAAAATGGCTTTCTGGGTTTATACTCAGGTGGTCAAAAAAGGTGGTTAAAAAACTGTACAAGATCCAACGACTTGCATGCCTGTATGTAACGGGGGAAATGAAAACAACAACCACTGCACGCATGGAAGCTCTACTCAACCTTACACCCCTTCATCTGGGCATACATAGGAAAAATAATTTCAAACAAGGTGACCTTGTCGGAGACCTTGAAATCTTGAACTGAAAGGAGGCAACCATGGCCAAACTCCTGTTCTCAGACCAAATTGGTCCCACCCTCAGCTTTACGAAGAGGTACAAGATCATATTTCCCACCCGTGAAGATTAGAGCAGAAAGCCCATGTGGCGGCACGATGTTTCACAAAAATAGTATATCGATGATTCAAAACACCGTACGGTGTAAGTGCGGGTGTTGTGGTAGCGCAATTCCGCACATCTTTCCCCTTAAGTAAAGACGCAACGTCATTCCAGGCGTGACTAGCTGCCATACGGAGACCGCCTACGTAAACAGGCAATGTGCTAGAATAAAAATCTCCACAAATTCTGAGAGCCAATCTGTCCTCAAAGCTCTAGATAGCTACTCGTTCTCATCAAAAACCCTTATAGAGTGCCATAGAGCACTCAATGATCTAGCAAATTAAGATCTCCTCCATTTGGGTGTCTGGTCATGGGAGCTATGATGGCATGAAAAATCAGATTTCAAGCTAAAAAAAAGGACATAAACTAAACCGAAAAACACTGTGTGGAGCACTAACGTGCACTGCTTGACCTCTGTAGTACAGACATTTTCAGGGTCTGTGGTGGTGAAGAGGAATCAATGGAACACCTCATTACCACCTGCCCAACACCGCAGAGCAAGATTTTTAAACAGAACCAGATTTTTAATAGGGGACACAATAGATCAAATCTGGTCGCGGTGAAATGGGTCTAAAGATGTACCCTTGCGTCACCATAATTATAAGATCCCTAGGCGACTATGGAATTGGATGTAACTCGAATTGGCAAAAAAAGTGATACAACTGAAACAAACCAAACTTGCTTATCAACAACGAAAGCTTGGAGACTTCTTTCAAAGTAGTGGAACGGTTTTCCATGGCTTTGAATGTACCAATACCATAATAGATATTTAATTTTGGCCTAAATAACGTATATATGGCCACTTACGTTATTCAGGCCAAAACGAGATAATATGCAACTATTTTTCCCCTCATGTCCTGGGACATCCTAATGTACATGTGCTCCCCGCTTTGAGCGAATTTTGTCAACCGCAATCCTCAGGGAGCTGGCAGAGCAGTCTGCTGAAGTAATAAAAAAGTGTATAAACATACAGTAAAAGAAAGCAAAACTATGACTAGCATAAATATAAAACAGTCTGCTTGTTGATTTTCTGTTGCCAAGCCGACGCGTTCAACCCATTTACGGGTCCTAGCAATCTCTTTTCAAGCAACATTTTTCGCCAAACAACTATCAAAATGCACTCAGAAAAGCGCGCGCCCATTCAGTAACAGTGGTGGCGAACAAATGATGACCGGCTTAATTGGTTGTAAGCGCTGTTCGACGTCGTGGTTGCGAGCTGCGACTATTGCAGGGCAAACAAGCAGAGTGCTGAGCGCAGCTCAAATGCCGGCAAGAGCGCGAACGTAATTGATCTGTTGAAGCGGCATCCTAACGCGTTGGGCGGCTAAGAGAGTTCGGTTTGGCTTGCTGGCTATGTAGTGTCTTTACATCGTTTAGCTTGGATATGTGGTTTGCGTTTTCGGGCCTGTTGTTGATACAGTTGTTGCAGCTATGGTTGCATTGCATTTATTTTCTGTTGCTTTTAGTACTTTTGTTGTATTTTTTATTTTTATTATTTTTCGTGCGCAACGAGCCTGCGCGCGCTGAGACATTGAGACTTGAACTTGTCAACCGCGCGTGGCTTAACTTCCCTTGTTGCTGTTGCAGTTGTTGTAAGCAACCGCAGCCTGACGGTTTAATCTCTCCATATATAAACTTTAAGTACTGGTACTTATGTAGCTATGGACGCTTGTACCACTTTGATAGGCACCCAGCTCAGCAGAGCTCAGCTCACAGCCAATTTGCTTAGCTTAGTTTTGCGTTCGGTGGCTTACGCGCTCGCTCGACGCGGCACAGGTGCGCGGTGCTGTTTGTTTGGCGCTCAGCCCCGCCGATTGCTGCTTTGTTGGGCACACTATGTGTACGTTTGTACGTTTGTATGTTTGTATGTATGTATGTGTGTGTGTGTGTGGGCGACTGTATGCAAGAGTTTAGTTGCTGGCGAACATGCTCGCGCGTTCGCTTACCTTTATTCGTTGGCGTTTCAAAGTTAGTTTGTTGCGAGGTTTCAAGCGTTTAAGTTTAGCTGTCTTTGGTGTTGTCGCACTCGAGGTGAACATCGGCGATAAAAAATAAATAAATTAAAATTTACTCAACAGCGCCTGCGGTTGCTCTTTAAAGGAAAACTCTTTCTTATGCTAAGAGTAGGAAAAGCTATCAGATGAAAATGTCCAAAACGAAAAGATTAAATTCTATTACCTTTCGCGTTCGATTTTGTTAAAATAAACTAACATAGGAATATCTAATAGTTGACAGCAAAGAGTTGAAAAAAGTAAAAGGGGGGAAGCGGAATATCATAATTTCCCAAACTGGTGAAGTGGTTCGCTAAAAATTCAGCATTGAATTTCTAAAAAAAGTGGTTTAAAAATTAGGAAAAGTTAATACAAAACACTTCGAATAGTTGAACTAAATTTATACTTTTAAATAAAAACGTTCAAGTATTAACAGAACAGAAAGAAATAAAACAAAGTTGGCGAAGATTGGAAAATTGCATTTTAAAAATAAGTTTATTGCGGGAACTAAAGCTTAAAAATAGCTCGACAAAAATGCTAGAAAACATCGTAATCCAAAACATAAAATTATGAACATTTTTGAAACACCGCGATCGTTTTTGAAATACCGGATTTGGGCGGAAATTTTTACGGAAAATAATTTAAATAGCGAAGTGCAAAAAAGTTAAAAATAGTTCAGCAAGAATACCAGCAACTTAAAATACTCATCACGAAAACACTCAGCAAAAAAAAATGTTAATACTAATTCAGCGAAAAATTTCAAATTAACGAAACATAACTTACCAATTGTAGGTGAGAACATCGCTTTAATTAATAAATGCACATATGTACGTACATCCCAAAAAAAAAAAATTTAAGTACATATATAGTTCTTCCAAATAAATAGTTCAGTGTTCGTCGAGATAACGCAAATATTAAAAAAATTATATTTCCACTTGCACTCTTCATCGAGCGTTAATTCGAAAGAAAGTGAAAAGACCTCATTATTTTTTGTCTAATTGCAAAAACGTGCAAACTGATGTAACATAAAATGTCTTACAACTCAATTTTGCATAACAAATATTAAATGTGGCGACGCGAAAATTTCAAGACGAGATTGTGCAAAATTTAAATGTTTTTATTTTCTTTCCGTTTGCAATAGCCGAGTAAAAAATTGCAGACCGTTAACTGGAGTGAACAAAAAAAGAAGCAGAACCTACTAAAAAAAAGGTAAAAGATACATTCACCAAGTGTAGGAATCGAGAATCTTCGCCAGAGTTGTTTTCGTTCTCGGCATGATTATTTATATCATT
>NW_016169186.1:0-17866 GCF_001687245.7 Rhagoletis zephyria
TGTAAGTTTTGGTTAAACAAGAACAATTAACAGCTACGCGAACGAACCTTATATTGTGGTCTGAAAGGGGACTTTGATTTCGANTTGGTTAAACATGAACAATTAACAGCTACGCGAACGAACCTTATATTGTGGTCTGAAAGGGGACTTTGATTTCGAAATGCTTACACATTGAGAAGTTAGCTTACTGCCAATATAGAAGTATTACATATGTCCAAACCAAAGATCTACCACATTTTTTTGAAAACCAACACAATTTTTCCTGATTCTACCGCAGAGTGGTCTGATCACTGTTATCAACCCTGAACCGCATCGCAAATTATCAGCTGTGCCAGATAACATCTGATAACAGCTCTGACTTTTAACTTGGTTCGCGTTTGGCAGGCGTTTTGCAGTTTGTTGTAAACAATTTCATAGAAAATTATATTTTAACAAAAGGTTTCTTATTACCGTAATGTGATTATGAATTACAACAGTAAAAGGCCCGCGCGTCAAAACTCAACCAGCTTCAACGCGGCATCGGCAACAAATTCCGATGGCAATGGTGCCACAACACCCACATTGCTACTGCAACAGCAAGCACAGGCCGTTGCTTCGCCACATGCGCTTCAGCATCAGCTCTCCAACAGCAGCACCAGCAGCAATGCAGCCGGCATTGCTAGTGGACTTGCAGCTAGTGGTGTGGCCGACGATACGCCAGTCACCTTGCTGCCCGAAATTTCCGATATAATGCGGAGCTTTGGTGACTGCGATCAACCCCGTATGGAGAGTGTTAAATTAGTGGAGCATATTTTGCAGCAACAATTGCGTGGAATGTTCAACGAAGCTTCACTGGTTGCCATGCGGCGCAAAAATAGTCCTTGTCCAACGCAGGCAGACTTTGAATTTCTCATGCGTAACCATCCCGTTAAGATAGCACGCATGCGCAAGCATTTAAAGGATATGAAGATATTAAAGCGCTTCCTAAGTATACGTACTGGAAGACCACAGGATTTCATGGATGATGTAGATCAGCAGGAGTCTGAGGACGAACTGGGAATCGAAGTGCCGGAATTGTACGATGAAGAGCGTACACGTCGTCTATTTCGTGCCGATCGCATATCGCAAATACTCACTGGCCAGCAGTACTTGGAATTCAATGAGGCACGAAAGACCTCGTTCTATTGTCGCCATGGTGAAAAGATCAAAAATAAGTTTCGCCGATTTCTCGACTTACCGCCTGATCTGCGTATACCTACAACTACAATGAATATCTTAGCTTACTTCGCACATGAAACCATAGCCGTAATTGTGGACTATGCCATATTGACGCGTTTGAACTCTGAGAATCGCGTCACGGAGCCATACAGTCGGATTACTTCTACTGGCGCTTCGCCTGCAATGTTGCATATTTGTCCTGAAGTAACGCAGGGACGCGGCATGGAAGTGGTGCGACCCATAAGCGTCCAGGAAATTCACGAAGGGATGCGCCGTTTCCGGCAAATGACTAGCAAAAAAATTGGCTTCTATCGCAGCTCTTGTGACGCTGATTTTCGGCGCTCTTTTCTTGCCATTTAAAGTGGTGGCATCAAAGGAACCTACAGATTTAGCTTATAGATAGAAAGTAATGAACACATTAAATTGCATCATCATAGCATTATAAATGTTAAATAACAGAGTCTGACATGGAGTTTTTTTTATTTAGAAAGTAAGCATAACATTATTTTTATTAGGGATAAATTACAAGTTTATATTGTACTTATTAATAACTTCTCCTCAGCTCGCGGATGTTGGTGTGTGCATAAGTGAAGGATCGTCCATTGATTGTGCCTCGGCGAGTGACATCTGTGCAACGCGTACGGCATTTTGGTGCAGCTTCGTTTCAACATGCTGTTTCATGTGATGCTGCAGACGAAAGTCCTTACTGCAGTACTCACAGTGGTACAGCTTGATGTCGGCGTGTATAAGTTTGTGTTTACTGAGCGCATGGGCATATGCGAAAGCTTTATTGCACTCATCGCAAACGTATGGCTTGACGCCGTTATGCACACTATAAAGAATAGTAGTGAAAATTAAATATATTTTTGAACAATTACATGCAGATATCTCTTACGCTTCATGCGCCTTCTTCACACTTTCATAGAAAAATGTTCTACTACAGAATGAACACTTATATGGTTTGCCGCCAGTATGTAGAAACATATGTTTGCGCAGTTTCTCTCGCAGGTGAAATCGTTTATCACAGAGCCTGACAAAAGAAAAATAAAAATTATATTCATTGCAACCAAATCTTTTTCACAATTTATACTCGCAAGCGAAACGCAATTCTTTGTCATGCCGCCGTCTGTGCTCCATCATTCGTCCCCGCTTTGCATAGATATTCCCGCAAATATCACAAATGTGTGCTGCATTGACGTTAGACTTACGCGTTTGAGCCTTTTCTGGTTTCTCTTTGTTGTTGGGCTTAGCCTTTTTTGCAGCTTGCATTACATTCTCAACGGACTCACTTTTTGTAGCTGCTACTTTTTGTTTTTTACTGGGTACTTCATTAACATTGTCGTCATCTAAAACAACATTCACGTCATCATCATAAATGAATGAGTTATCTTTCTCTTCTAACTCTGGTGATGTCGCCTGCGATGTTTGCGTGCTAGTCGCTTCCATGTCATTATAGTAATCGGCTTCCTCCAAATATTCCGGTTTACACTCTTCGTTAGTTTCTTCGTCTTCATCTAATTGGACCTCCAATTGTTCATCTTCCATATCTATTTCTTCAATGTCAGACAATGATAACTCTAGCACTTCCACTTTCAATTCTCTATTATCCTGTAAATTTTCCTCATTTATATAAACCTCATCGTTAGAGTGATCACTGCCCCAATCTTCCAATTCTAATTTCACATCAGCTGATGTGGCTTTGTTTGTTTGCGCCTCTGCTTCTTTAGTTGGCCAAAGTTGTTTGCGTAAAGTTTCAAGGATTTGATGGGTGCGCAGCACTTTATTACGAAACTGATAGGCCATGCTGAGCGACAACTCACAGTTCTTGCAGATGCATTTTGGCAGTGTTTCATAGACATCAGCCTATTGTTAAGATGTTCATTTAATTTTAAAATAGGTTCAATAAATTTTTGTATGTCTTACCGCTTCCAGCTCAACTCCTGCAATCAGGCGCAACATCTCATTTGGTGGTTCTTCACCTTCGTCCAGTGGATTATATAGAGAACGTAGTTTAGGTGTACGCTTCAAGCACACCCGACAACTGTTGGCCACTACTTCATTCAACTTCATTTGCAGTATTTTCGTGCTTCCTCCCTGTTTTGTTTTTATGTTGTTGATCTTCCACTAATCCTAATTGTTTATACATAAATAAATATTGGAAACGGCTAATTTTTGTTTACACTTATCTGCTATTTTTTTATTGCATGCGCGTAAATTAAAAATGTTAATCAGCTGAGATTGACAACCGTAAACTGCATTGCCATATTTAACAATTTTTAGAAGCGTTGGTTTTTCAAATAACGTAAGCTTGGCAACCAAATTGTAAACAAAAGAAAAGTACACCGCGCTAATTCACGTTGAAAAGTATTAAGTTACTTGNTTCAAATAACGTAAGCTTGGCAACCAAATTGTAAACAAAAGAAAAGTACACTGCGCTAATTCACGTTGAAAAGTATTTAGTTACTTGTATAATATTACATTTACATTGAGCCGNATTATATAGAGAACGTAGTTTAGGTGTACGCTTCAAGCACACCCGACAACTGTTGGCCACTACTTCATTCAACTTCATTTGCAGTATTTTCGTGCTTCCTCCCTGTTTTGTTTTTATGTTGTTGATCTTCCACTAATCCTAATTGTTTATACATAAATAAATATTGGAAACGGCTAATTTTTGTTTACACTTATCTGCTATTTTTTTATTGCATGCGCGTAAATTAAAAATGTTAATCAGCTGAGATTGACAACCGTAAACTGCATTGCCATATTTAACAATTTTTAGAAGCGTTGGTTTTTCAAATAACGTAAGCTTGGCAACCAAATTGTAAACAAAAGAAAAGTACACCGCGCTAATTCACGTTGAAAAGTATTAAGTTACTTGTATAAGTGGATTCTAAAGAATTTGAAAGTATTTTTGGTTATTTATATGTGTCAGCTGAGCCTGTTTACCAACAAAATAAGCAAAAATTTACGACCAAAGTTTTGAGGTTATGTTGAATTTGACAGCAGTTACCATTTTTTATTAGAAAGCGATCCCGTACTTTTCAATGTAACTCTCTCGCTTTGAGCGAATTTTTATTTGTTGACAGTTTTACTAATTTTAATCTGAGGAATACGGGTTTGCACCTTTTATGTTTTCGCTGGCAAAGTTATAAATGTCAGGTGTTATGGCTGAGGGGGTAGCCGTAGCTTAATCGCGTCTTACGTTACAACGTNTCTCTCGCTTTGAGCGAATTTTTATTTGTTGACAGTTTTACTAATTTTAATCTAAGGAATACGGGTTTGCACCTTTTATGTTATTGCTGGCAAAGTTATAAATGTCAGGTGTTATGGTTGAGGGGGTAGCCGTAGCTTAATCGCGTCTTACGTTACAACGGGCTTAGGTATCGGCAGACGTAAAAGAAAAAGAAATAAAATAATATGCAAACGGGATACAATAACGGATCCTAGTTCTACAATGACATATCAAAATTAAAGTCTACACTTGTGGGTTGCCAACATCAGGCAAAACCACAAAGTTTTATCTGGCATCCGCTTANACATATCAAAATTAAAGTCTACACTTGTGGGTTGCCAACATCAGGCAAAAGCACAAAGTTTTATCTGGCATCCGCTTAAAGCGAAGCGCACATTAGCGCGATTCCATCGTTGCGAATACGTTGCGAATTCGGCTGTTAACTTCGAATCCGCAAACGTGCGCACACTTGAGCGATTTTTTCGCGTCGATTTCCGATGTACAATTCACTCAGTTTTCCCCNAGCGAATTTTTATTTGTTGACAGTTTTACTAATTTTAATCTAAGGAATACGGGTTTGCACCTTTTATGTTATTGCTGGCAAAGTTATAAATGTCAGGTGTTATGGTTGAGGGGGTAGCCGTAGCTTAATCGCGTCTTACGTTACAACGGGCTTAGGTATCGGCAGACGTAAAAGAAAAAGAAATAAAATAATATGCAAACGGGATACAATAACGGATCCTAGTTCTACAATGACATATCAAAATTAAAGTCTACACTTGTGGGTTGCCAACATCAGGCAAAACCACAAAGTTTTATCTGGCATCCGCTTAACTTTACTCCGTTATTAGAAAGATGTGTACAATCTCTACTATGAAAATTTGATGCAACATCGAAAATTGTATCTGAAGGCTTTCATGAACGAAAGACACAAGATCATGTAAGAACAAGAGAGTGAAAAAAGTCGATTTTTTGAGCGGGTTCTACGCCATCTTGTTTCACTGGAAAACGAGCGAAAAGTAAACAAAGCAAAGAGAACAACGAAAACCAAAATGAGCCAAAATCATTGTCAGGCACTTTAAACGCACAATTTAGGTAAAATGATGCAACAAAATGCTTTAAAATGTGCTGTCATGTGGAATTAACTCTTCTTTACTTGAATAAAAGTGTAAAATAGTGGTGCTTGTGATGTAAACAAACGCTCAGCTGACGAACCCGCTTTCGCAAACTTTTTTCTCAAAACCAGTTACAAATACAACGTCGCGTTCTTACGTGATCTTGTATTTTTGGTTCATGGAAGGCTTTCAACAGTTCCCCTCACTAAAGGGTGTTCGGAAAAATGACGGCATATTCAAAATAAAGAATAATGCAAGCGCAAAAAATTAAAACAGCAAATAGCAAAAATTTTGCGAAAGATTTTCAGTTCTTGTTATCCGTTGTAAATGTGTTTAGAAGTAATGTTTTTCGAAAATTAAAGTAAGGCCATCCGCTCACGACTCGTCTCGTCGTTGTATCGTCATTGGCTCGTCATGCATGCTGCATAAAACGTATATTTACGTTTATTGCAGCCAATCAACTTAATGTTTGTTATCGGTTTCTTAAATTATCGATAACCTTATTTATTACAGGACCACAATATTTCTGGTCATGTGGCAACTCGACGAAGGGGGAGCAAAACAGTGAAGAAAAAGTTTTCAACTGCAGCGTTTTTACAAATTATTGGCTTATTTTTCACCNTATATTTACGTTTATTGCAGCCAATCAACTTAATGTTTGTTATCGGTTTCTTAAATTATCGATAACCTTATTTATTACAGGACCACAATATTTCTGGTCATGTGGCAACTCGACGAAGGGGGAGCAAAACAGTGAAGAAAAAGTTTTCAACTGCAGACTGCAGCATTTTTACAAATTATTGGCTTATTTTTCACCTCAGTGGAATTTTCGTTACGTAGTTTGCGTTAAAAATCGATGGGATTAGTTTAATAATATAATTTTACCAACTATTAACATTATAATGGAACAGTGGCCCGAACCCAGTATGGAGAGATTACACATTTCGGGGCGCGACACTTTGCCGTCATCGCAAACAAAACAGCGGCAACAACAATTAACCCAATTAGTGCAACAACAAACGTATTCATCAATAATGGATTTTNCCCAGTATGGAGAGATTACACATTTCGGGGCGCGACACTTTGCCGTCATCCCAAACAAAACAGCGGCAACAACAATTAACCCAATTAGTGCAACAACAAACGTATTCATCAATAATGGATTTGCCCGATTTTGGCGATTGTGGGGATGACCAAAAATACGTAATATATAAGCATGATGATCTTTTCGGTGAAAGTTTCCCGCTAATGCGCGAAATACGTCGTCAGGGCAAACTCTGTGATGTTACTTTGAAGGTAAATATATAGAGCCACCCTGCTGGGGGGTGGTGCAAACCCCACCCTCAATTTAACTTTTATTTTAAACATTAGGTGGAAGATCAATCGTTTTCGGCTCATCGCATTGTGTTAGCTGGTACAATACCATATTTCTATGCCATGTTTACCAACAATATGGCCGAGAGTCGCATCAAAGAGATTACAATGAAGGAAATCGAACCAACCGCACTTGAGAGTCTCATCAACTATGCATACAGTGGCCAAGTACGCATCGATAATCAAAATGTTCAAAGTCTCATGGTGGGTGCGTCATTCCTGCAGCTGATCAAAGTACGCAATGCTTGTGCGGATTTCTTGATTTCACGTTTTCACCCGCAGAATGTGTTGGGCATACGCCATTTTGCCGATTCGATGGGTTGTACACATCTAATTGAAGCCGCTGATAAGTATATCGATCAGAACTTTGCCAAAGTTGTGCAATCAGATGAATTTTTGGGCTTAGATTTTGACGAGCTCATCGATTTAATAAGACGTGATGAATTAAATGTGCCAACAGAGGAAGTGATTTTTGAAGCTTCCATGAAATGGGTAAAACATATGGAAGATAAGCGTTCCGCATTGTTCCCACAAGTATTATCCAAGGTGCGTCTGCCACTGCTTTCACCGCAATTTTTGGCAGATCGTGTTGCACGCGAAGAGCTTATACGCTCATCGCATCAGTGCAGAGATTTGCTGGATGAAGCAAAAGATTTCCATCTAATGCCAGAAAGAAGAGGATTGTTACAAAGCTTCAGGTAATTGAATGAATATAATAATTAAGAAGTGCGGAAATTAAATGCTTTAAAACATAGAACGCGGCAACGTTGCGGAGAATTCATTATGGGGCAAATTTATGCCGTTGGAGGAATCGCTAGCAATGGGGAATCAGTAAGCACCGTAGAAATATACGATCCAGTGATTAAGAAATGGGAAATGGGCGAACAAATGTCAATGATGCGGTGCGTACTAATGATTTAACTTTTCAGATCAACAATTATTAACAAAAGTAAAATTTCTCTTCAAGGCAGACTGCTCTGTATACGCGTCTGTAGATTTTAAATATGATTTATTGNGCGAACAAATGTCAATGATGCGGTGCGTACTAATGATTTAACTTTTCAGAACAACAATTATTAACAAAAGTAAAATTTCTCTTCAAGGCAGACTGCTCTGTATACGCGTCTGTAGATTTTAAATATGATTTATTTTTCTCTTATATGATTTTAAACCATATGTACTTAAAACGGTAACGTGCGAATTTACTTACATGTATTTGCAGTTCTCGCGTTGGTGTCGCAGTGATGGATGGCAAACTTTACGCTTTTGGCGGTTTTAATGGTACTGAACGTCTCTCCACGGTGGAAGTATATGATCCGAAAAAGAATAAATGGACACAAGGACGTGCAATGTTGTGCAAGCGAAGGTAAGCGATCTATGCATTTAGAAATCATAATAAGAGTGCGCTGGACGAAATTTTTCTACGCTAGCGCCGTTGGTGTCGCTGCTTTAGATGATTGCATTTACGTATGTGGCGGTTATGATGGTGTTACTTCGCTAAATACAGTGGAATGCTATTGTCCGAAGACTGATATTTGGAAAACGGTACGTAACCACACAGATGATTCATCTCACTTACTATTGGCTGCATTTGTTCACTTTTTATCCCATAAAGGTTGCGCCTATGATGAAATATCGTTCGGCTGGTGGGGTTGCAGCTTTGGGTGGTTATGTTTATGCGCTTGGCGGGCATGATGGACTCTCCATTTTCGACTCGGTCGAGCGTTATGATCCCATCAAAGATGTATGGCTTAAAATGCATTCAATGCTAAATCGTCGCTGTCGTTTGGGTGTGGCTGCGCTGAATGGAAAGCTATATGCTTGTGGCGGCTATGATGGCACTTCATTTTTGCGTTCTGTTGAGGTATATGATCCCATAACAGATACTTGGAAACTCGTAACGCCAATGAATTGCAAACGAAGTCGGGTTGCGTTGGCTGCAAATATGGGCAAATTGTGGGCTATTGGCGGTGAGGAAAAATTAATGATGTAAATACATTTTTTTTACATTCATCTACACATTTCTTTATATCAGGATACGATGGCGAGTCAAATCTATCCACTGTTGAAGTTTACGATCCCGAAACGGACGAGTGGTCTTATGAGCCATCAATGTGCGCGCATAGTGGTGGTGTAGGCGCTGGAGTAATACGTAAACAGTAGTTATTTGCAAATAGTTTAAAATATATACATACATAATATAAATATGAGAAATCGTTATAGTTTGAGATTGTAGATAATTCGTGATATTTTTTCAAAAGCATAAATGCATTAGCTTGCCTTTTCGAAAATTCTCGTTATGATACCTTATGTACGCAAGACGTGCTCTCTATTTAGCAAACTATCATTGTTCTAACGCAAATCATTCCAAATTCAGTTGAAGAATGTTAAAATACTAATATATCTATAAAGTAAAAAAAAAAAAATTGCTTGCTTTAAGAAAGCTTCGATTTTTGCTCACAAGCGTTAATTATATCATATTCTTTATATCATTTATAGTAAGTTAGTTTAGAAGCCTTGTGCAGCGATTTTTCGAAAAAATTAAATTTTTAAGTCATTGTACCTCTACATTTACATACGTATCTGCCTAACTGCATATAATTGTAAATTATTTAAATTGCGTAAACATCAGGTCTTACGCCAAACTTTAATATACATACTCAATTATTGTTAGAAATGACCTGTAATCCAATTCTGAAATTGTTAATACTGACTAACGAAATTGTACTCGTTAAACAATATCAGTACATATAAAATTTAGGAACACAATTAAATAAATGTCAATGATATAGTTTCAACCAAAAATTGCGTTAATCCAATCTTGAACTAATTTTTTTGACAATTTTCCAATGTTATTTGCAATTAAAAGTTGAAATCAATTGAAAGTATTCTACGGTTTTATATTTTATATTAGTACTTGCGTAACTTGCCGCCACTCAAACAATCGCTATCGATTACGCGCTATCACAAATTGGCTTAAACGCTCAGCAGTGTGTATTTGTGTAACGGTATTTACAATTCGTAGGTGTGTTTGTGCTCTGGCTCTCAACTGCAAATGCAACAGGTTGCAATCAATATTTGCACAACAATAAATTGGAATATGTCGTGAATGCATTGTTTGCTCAACCCTTTTTCCCCACTTGAAGTACAAATTTACGCGCGCAACCGCATCTGCCTGCATTGGTGTGCATCTAGTGTATGAAGTCGCGCCAGAAAGTAATTGCCAATGTTGTTGAAGGCGCGAGGAAAAAAATATTTTGAAAGCAGTTCGTATTTGATTTTGAATAGCGTAAAAAATACCTGCATAGATATGTATGTATGTAGGCCTATACAATTTTTTAGCATTTCAGCGATATGAAACCAGGCAGATTTACACAAATACATGTCGTACGTTTGCTGCAAGAGTGTAACAATTCATAAAATCTAAAATGGCTTTAAAGTTTACAGTTTACATACGCTCACATGGTAAAAATTAAGACACATTTTCTTCCAAGGAGCCATTGGCATGCTTTTTTTTACACAGCATTGAAGAAGAGCTACCATGTCAAACTATCGAATGTGCAAAAATGTTTTTTCATTTACGATATCTTGCACATGCTTTTAGAATGATACGTAAGTTGGTAAATCGTCGAATTTCTAGTCTTCTTAGAAGCTTTAACAAAGTGTCGAATCCCACACTTTTACCTAATAACAAAAACATTTTTTACAACAGCTTTTTTCCTGAAAAGTAACTATTTTCACCTTCGTTAGTTTGACATTGGTAGCGACGATATCTGCATACTTACTAAAAAAAAATTTATTATGTCACTCTTGCTGCAAAGGTACGATATGTATTTATGTATACTGATGTGCTTGTTTATATTTTCCACAACAACGTTGCAGCTGATAACAGTCACTGATTGGTTAACACCAATGCCACCACCACCGTGTAATTCAATTATTTTTCGCGATTCGAGGAAATTCATATATACATACATACCTATTCACACACGGACATACATACTTACATAGTATACGCGTAATACACTTATCTGCAAACATCAGATTGTTTTATTGATATTATCTACCCCATTAATTGGCAGCCTCTAAAGTAGTGCACCAAATATGCACGAAAAAAAATTTATTTTTTCAAGTCTGCAAAACAAATATATTTTGCTTGCACTTTTATTCTGGAATAGTTTTGTGGGCGTCTAATTACTTTCGCACAATAAATTCACTTTTTATTGCCACATAATAAAATTAAATTGGCCTTTAATTGTTTGCCAAATACAAGGTATCGGCATGAATAAAGTCAATAAGCTGTCTCTTCATAATTTGCGGTTTTCATTACATATGGTTAAATTAACTCCGTCATAAAATAATATATCGACCCCTTACGCGAAATTATCGTTTGTACCAGAAAAAAAATTTACAGGGGCGTTTTTTCTAATATTCAATATTTTTATATTACATTATTTTTTACTACGTCCAATATTAAAATAAAATTAGGGGCCGCTGCCAGGGCTTCAAAAAATCTAAATTTTTCAAACCCCCGAAAATTCCACAAAATTTTTACTTTTAGAGAATATATGAATTTATGTATGTACATGAATAAGTTTCAATAATATGTCAAAATTATCAGATTTCAACTAAAAATTTTTTAAATTTTTTTGCAATTTTCTTTTAATTTAAACTTCTCAAACCCGACCCCTAAAAATTTGTTAACATTTTGAATTTTTCGCTATGTATTTTTTTTGTAAGTAGAACAAACCAAAGGGGAAGAGAGTCTTCACATCGTTCCCACGACAGTCGGGTCTACGTAACCGGAACGACCCAGATTTATATCTGGCCAAGGACTGTCACTCCAGCAACACTACCCAAAAAGTCTTTGGGGAATTTGTATGCTGCTACAACAACAACAACAACAGAGTCTTCACATTTTTAAGGACCACCCTAATATATGTACACACATATATTTATGTACATTAATGTACATCACAATCTATACACAAAAAAATCTGTACTGTCTTTCCATCAGATATATAAATTTCCTTATATTTTAAGACTTCCACCGAAATGTTTTGGAAAATATTGAGATTTACGTCAGCTGGACCTTTTTGAAAATACCTGTAAAAACTGATTTTTTATAAATAAAATTGCTTTTTAAAAATATTTTGTCTAAAAGATCACCTCAGAAGATAGGAGAGCTTAAACTTACAAGGTTTACATAACAACGTTTAAAAATTTGTATCAATGGAATCACAATAATCTACCTCCCTCCCGAAAATTTCTATTCTGCCCATAGTAAATACATGGAAACCAAAAGTAAAAAGTGAGTCGGTTCGGGGAAAATGAAGCTCAAGAAAGAGATATTTGGAGGTATTTTCAAATCGGTCTAGCTCACATTTGAAAACATTTTTCTGAAATATTTTGGCGGAGGTTTTAAAATATAATAAATTTTATAATTCCTGTTGTTCCTGTTGTTGTTACATCATCTTGGCATTGTTGTTGTAGTAGTAGTGCTCAACTCCCCCATGGGTCTCGTCAAGCTTGACTTCGATAAAACCGGCGACGTCGATGAGCGCAGTCCACAGTGCTTTCGGTGTCAGGGTTCTTGGGTTGGAGATACATGTGAAGAGAAGTTGGGCATTGCATGGACATAATCCGCATGCTGGTCAGCCGAGAGAGGGACGTAACATCATCCGGAACAGAGTTGTGCGCCTGGTCCCTCTAGTAAGTTGTGCTTCCGCAACAACATACAAGTCGCGCAAAGGGTCTATGGGGTATTATGCTGAAGTGACAGTCCTTGGTCAGATATGGATTTGAGACATTCCGGTTACGTAGAGCCGACTGTCGTGAGAACGTTTGGTTCCTATCAAAATGTTGTCCTTGCGGGTGCGAAGGCTTGTTGTGGTAGCATCGCTGTGTATGTTGTTGAAAGCCGCTTTGTATCCTGCCTCCTTGAACGTGTGATCTACGTACGACTCGATGTTAGTTCTTTAGTCAGGCAGGTTGCGGCTCACGTGTCACGAATTTCGAAGGAGGGCGTTGCTGGGATGTTTCTCATGTTGACACCGCACGAGGATTTGCTTCGATAAAAAATGCTGTGTTCTTCCATCGTCAGCAGATTTCTTCATTTTTCCTATGACGTTCTTAATCGTAACGACCCCGAACGACTATATACCACAGTAAGGGAGCACAACATAATGATCCGCAAGAAGCACCCCGTCGGTTTCCATAGGCAGGAGCACTCGAACATGCACTTGCTTGAGGCGGAACCTCCACCCAGGCACGCCAGAAAGCATCTCTATTAACTGAAGGATGAGTTCCAAAACCACGAGCGACAACCGCTGCACCTAGCCCTGTATAAATAGGCAATAAACGACCTTCATCCGTAACTGTCACTAGCTTCAGCTGCTAAGATAGACCCCTGTTACTTTGGATCAATTGCGATACTTAAGTAGGTTCAAGACCAGACTAGACCCCGATGTGAAAGTTCCCCATATGATGCCAACCACCTCCCCTCCCTCTCACTCTGATCCGACCCCGTCGAAATAGCACACTGTCACAACAACAACAACCACGAGGCACTCGTTTCTGCCGACCCCGCTGGCGCTTCCGACCAGCTGATCGGCAACGTACAAGCTGATAGGGTCTCTCGTTCGGCGGCTTGTGACTTGTGAACTTTGTGTCTGGCACGTGCTGGAAGTGTGCATTGAGAAGGAAACATGGCTATCAAACGTTCTTCACTGTCGCATTTCTGGCCTAATGTCTTTGATTCATGTGGTAAAAGGGGTGGCGGCAGAAGTCGCGGCAGTAATGTTGAGGTTTCTGTAAGTGAATAATCATCTTATCATCAAACTGGCTGTTTTTTAGTAGTGTATGGAGGTGATAGGTATAAAATGTCAATTTGGTATTAGAAAGCCATCCAAAATGAGTTACCTTTGTCTAGAAAAGACTAACAGGTTCCTTCTATTCCTTTTAACTATGTAGTTGATAATTCCTGAGGTCTCATTAATGAAATACGAATATAGCGAGTCAGTTCCCCGTCCAATTATTGTCTGGCAGCAACAGGAGACGACATGTACCTATGATCACTTTTACATATCTAAAACTTCTGCAGTAATTGCTTCAAGGCCACTCTATACTAACTGGGTTCAAGTCTAATATCCAGTATCCGGGAGTACTGGTGTTGTTAGATTAAGTATGTAGATACACTGTGCATTTATTACGCACTCTGTCACCGTTTTCTGACAATTCGGGAAGTGTGCTCCTACAATATTTCGTCCAATTTCTGCATATTAAAAAAAAAGGTTAAAGTCGAGTAACTATATGTCAGTTCGGCGTTGTTATAGCAGCTAAACCTTAAGTCAATCAGTGAGTACATTAGTGTTCTCGCCGGACTAAAGGATGAAGGTTGTTAGTTAAGTTATTTTGAGAGAGCCTGTGGAGAAGTGGTTAGTAAACTGCGCCGTTTTGGATTAGATTATGGATAAGCTGGTGATAAATTTGCTAAAAAAATTAGCTTCTTTAGCTTCTTATTTCGCTTCTTTTGGCTTCGTTCCTTTTTGAAATAATATAATCCTTGCGAATTTTTATTTTTTTCCATAAGTTTTTATTTTCTGAGCCTATTTGAGTTAGAAAGAATATAAATTTTGACTTTGGATCAATAGCACGTTGAATAGCTTACAATGTTGCTTTCAAAATTAGCCCTATCTCTAACTAAATAAAAAAGGAACAGTCCAGCGCCTTCGTCTTGGTCTGCAGGCTGTATCGGAGATACAGCCGCTATATTTAAACGTAGAATACGTGGTATNAATAAAATTATTACATTTCATTAAATTCATGCTACCTGATCACGAGCAGTAATATTTTTTTTTTTTTAAGCAGAAGATTACATCAGTCCTCTCAAAGATGTCGAATATGATTAATCTGAAATTAATTAATTAATTATTAATTAATTAATTACTAGGTTTCAGAACGTATGAAGAAAGTGATCAAAATTATACTTATGCTAATTGCTTATCGGAGGGCGGTATGCGCCAGCCGAATTCAAGTTTTTTGCATACATTGGAAATTTTAAATTCGAAATTTGTTGAAGTTAATGGTGATACGCTAACCACAAAGCCTAATTTTTTGCAAAATCTGATGAGAAATTTAAAAGTAAATTTTCACGAATTTCATCACGAATCACGAATTTCATGTGAACAAATATTCCCAAAAATTATAAAGGAAAACGAAAATAATTTTTCGCAATTTGTTTTTGTTTTGCATGTTAAGTTATGAGAACAATTTATTCACATGGAATTGGCGATTATAAAAAGATTTATTCGGAAGGAGCATTCTTTAGAATTTGATTTTTAAATCGCAAGATTGCATTCAAAATAAGAAAATGAAAAAACAATAACATAATGCTCTCGTGACTTTTATTATAAAATGAAAGTAACAATTTCAATGAAGTTTCCTTTAACATTACATATTTTATATATTTTTAATAAAAAAAAGGTGCGAACCATGTAAGTAAAAAAAATTACTAGGCACTGATAATGATTTTTCATTTGAAATATTATTAAATTGGTATAAATGTGGGAAAGAAAATACTCCGATTTATTGTTTTAATATTATCAAAGTGGCAAGGCCGTTGAGAATACTCACGATTTATGAAACTTCAAAAAATTTTATTATCCGTCAAAAGTTGTTTATTGAAACTACCTTCTGTGTAGCCTGCTGGATTCCGCGCCAAAAAAACTTCTGGATATTTTTGACCATTACATTACATTAAAAAACGATGCCGACTTTATTTTCATTTAGAAAGTTCATCACTGATTATTTAGTTGAATACTTTTTTCTATTAACTTCAAAGTAATACAAGGCAAGCGAAGAGAAGCAAGTATAATGCAAAACATAAAAAAATGGCGGTCCTTAAATATAAACCACTCTTAACTTCATGTTGTGCTTTTTTTAATCCTCATTAATTTAAAAGGTGTTCCAGGATTAATTGAGTTTTCGTGTTTGTGAGAAGGAGATTCGCGTTAATATTTATATTGTCTGAAACCTCAGAATATGTATGACCCAGATATAATCAAAAACCTGCGAAACCTGAGAAAACAATTGTTCCCCTTGGTTTCGTTTTCGGCGATTTGGGCCATATGATTTTAAATTTAAAAAAGTTACATATGTATAGGAGGGACCCGTGATTATTGCCTAAATATCGCCCTCTATAATAACCTTCTAAGCCTAGTGAAAGTGGAAGGGCAGCCGTGATATCACAACTGAAGAAACAACAACAATTATTGAAGATGTTTAGCTAATTTTCAAAGTAGTAACTGTAAAAGCGCATCGCGCCTACACAGCCACCATATCAATGTACGACTATGTATGCATACATGCATACATATTCTTCTAAAAAGCCAACGGAAGTTTATTTCACCTTTTATTTCCTTTTCCTTGCCACTTGACTGTCATCATTTTATGCCCGCGAAAAGCACTTAAACTTGCAACCAATTCATAAAAGAGCTAGCGGCATTTTGCAAGCGTTCAAGAAAGGTGCACTTCGAATAGGTTTGAAATGACAAAAACAAAAGTAAAGACCACAAAAAAAAAATCAAGTAGAAGTAGCTTAAAGTCAAAGATAGCGATAAACTTTGAGCATTTGTGTAGTGTCCAAGCGACATGGAGTATCTAAAGTAAGTTTTTATGGGCAATTTAAATGCAAATTTCTGAAATTCCGCTGGTTGTTATTGTCGTGTTATTACTGTTATTGCTGCCACTGATAGTGTTGCATTTCAAGCCATAACTTCTTTTCGCTATTCAGTTTTACGATTCGTTAGAAATGAAATTTGAAATCTTAGAACATTTTGCTACGAGTATTAATTTTAAGAACGAAGTATGCTCGTACATATGTATGTACATTAAGCCCTGCGAAAGAAAGAAAGTTTGGCGTGTGTCAGTTGTATTTAAACACTTATGTCGAGAGATAATTTTGGGTGTAAAAAAGTTTGTTTTTGGCACCCACTAAAAAACGCTGAATTGCGTTTTTTGCTATAAATTTCTTATTTAATATCCGATTTTTAAAATCTTTATTTTGCTCAGGACTATAATTTGCTTGTAAACCTATGTAATTGTCGATAAAATTGCAAGGCAAACCCAAATGCGTTCTATTATGAAAAACTTTTAGTCATTTTGCCACGCCCAATACAAATTTTATATCGTTAGAAAGCTTAGAAAATAAGCTATCGAAATAAGCTGTTTTGCAAATTTTTTGAAAAACACTAATTTTAGCAAAAATTATAGTTTCCAACAAAAAGCAGTGGAAAAGTTCTAATACGTCAGCAATTTTTGATTCTCGATCATAGGTATGACATGATGACATGAGATAAGAATTTTAAGAAAACTTGTAACTCTACGAAAAAAGGGCTGAAATTTCGTATATCTCGACAAAAAACCGCGGTAGAAAAAAAAATTATTTTACACATTGGTTATCAGTAACCATAGCAACAACGAGGTGGAGTTTGAACAAAATAACATCGTTTTGCTGGTACACTTGGCGAATTTTTATCCATACATATTGTTACCTTAATATATAAAGGCTAATGCCTAACATTTTTTTTCTTTGCAGAGTAGTTATAAAACTTTATAAAAACCAAAGTTCTGCAGTATCGAATTTATTCCAAAGACTGCTTTTTAATAAACACTGAAACTAATTTAATGGTGTAGTAGTGGTTTTTGAATGCTTTTTGCCCCTCGGTGAGTAAACATCCGACTCTACACCTATGAATTTTGGAAATAAAAATGAGTTAGGGCCTTTCTATATTAAGGTAAATGATATGTACATACATTAGAGCACCCATATTCACAAAGTTTAAATTTATTCGCTCCCCATGAATTTTCGGATAGCCTTAGGATAAAAACTAAGGTATGCAAGGAAAAAAGGACACCTCTAGTAGGAAAATCCCAGGCCCCGGAC
>NW_016169187.1:0-9468 GCF_001687245.7 Rhagoletis zephyria
TATTTAATAGTCTTATACACGAAAGCTCGCACTACTCTAAAGTTGAAAATATGTATCGACTAAAATCATACCTAAAAGGTGAAGCTGGACGTCTGATACAACATCTGACGGTGACCAACGAAAATTATTTGGCAGCAAGGGAAATATTGAACAACAGATACGAGAATCGTAGATTGCTGTTCATATCCCAGTTTGACAAAATTTTAGATTTGCAAACAATTAATAGTGATAGNGTTTTACTTCCCCCCACCAGCGGTAAGGGGTAAAACTTTTAATATTGAAAGTACTAACCTCTTATTTTATTATACTCTACTTCCCCCCACCAGTGGTAAGGGGTAGAGAATTTTAGAATAAGAGTATTTGTAGTTAAAGCGTTGCTAAGGAATTACTTGTTACCCCCCACCCGAGGTTATGAACAAGTTAATCAGCTCTGCATCGAACATTTTGTCCAAATGAGCCCAAGAGAAGGGCTCTGCGACAAAAAAGCTCTGTATTTGGTCAGGCACAATAAAAAGCCCTATAAATTTATAGGCACAAGGACAGTTTAGTCCATAAATGTATGTAAGCCGTCACAGCAAGAGACTTGACGCAGTACTAAAGAAGCCCTATAAGCTATATAGGCAAAACAAAAAAGCCCTATAAATTATATAGGCAAACTAAAAAGCCCTGTAATTGTACAGGCACAATATATAAAGCCCTATCAATTGTATAGGCAATACATTTTGGTCCATACGAGCCTAAAAAAAATTCAGCTCAAGCGGCAAGGTAAGAACAGATTTCCCGCACTTAAAATAATAATAAAGAAACCCTATTAATTGTATAAGCATATCTGATTTGTAAGTCGTTAAAGCACGAGACTTTACGCATAATCTATTTATTGTATCCAAAAGAACAAACAACGGCTGTGAGTCGAGGCACAGCAAGGTCAACTAGGCGACCAAATCAAATCCCTCCAACGGTTCTTTTGGAGGGAGAATAAAACACAATATTAAATTGATCAAATTCATTAAAAAAGAAAACAATTAAAATGGCTACCAAGCAAAAGTTGTTAGAAGAACAGGAGAGTTTCGAGGAGCATTTCAAGTCGTGACTGAGCAAACTTGAAGGCCGAAAAACGCGTGCAACAGAAGACGCGAAGAAAAATATTCTCGGACTAAGAGAGATATTCACATCTAACTTAAGTTGGGTGTAGAAAATGAACTGTATTTAACGTCAAATTATTATGATGGCTGGATGCGAACAGTTGCTGAAAGCCTACAAAAATACAATGCAGAATGTGAGCAAGTTGCAGAAGCTTATAATTTAAAGAAAAGTGATGGGATGACACAAAATAATCATGATGTAAAACAAGAACTTGAATATCAAATAACTCGATTTGAGAAAAATGCTTCAAGAACTAGAGATGAAATTAGAAAGGAGGTCTCAGAAATCTTTCTGCAAACTCTAGAAGAAGAGTATAAATTACTTGAAGAAAAATATGAAGAATATTCATCCACAAATAAAGATATGCGACACATAATGGATGATTGTGAGAGCGAAATGCATGACATAAGAATGTCAGTTTCAGAGCTGAAAAACAGAACAAAATCACAAAGATCAGGTCCTACGCCTAACTTAAAGGTAGAGGATATCAAAATTTCGCCATTTTATGGACACTTGTCAGGATGGCCGACATTCAAAGACATATTTAATAGTCTTATACACGAAAGCTCGCACTACTCTAAAGTTGAAAATATGTATCGACTAAAATCATACCTAAAAGGTGAAGCTGGACGTCTGATACAACATCTGACGGTGACCAACGAAAATTATTTGGCAGCAAGGGAAATATTGAACAACAGATACGAGAATCGTAGATTGCTGTTCTCATCTCGNTATTCTCGGACTAAGAGAGATATTCACATCTAACTTAAGTTGGGTGTAGAAAATGAACTGTATTTAACGTCAAATTATTATGATGGCTGGATGCGAACAGTTGCTGAAAGCCTACAAAAATACAATGCAGAATGTGAGCAAGTTGCAGAAGCTTATAATTTAAAGAAAAGTGATGGGATGACACAAAATAATCATGATGTAAAACAAGAACTTGAATATCAAATAACTCGATTTGAGAAAAATGCTTCAAGAACTAGAGATGAAATTAGAAAGGAGGTCTCAGAAATCTTTCTGCAAACTCTAGAAGAAGAGTATAAATTACTTGAAGAAAAATATGAAGAATATTCATCCACAAATAAAGATATGCGACACATAATGGATGATTGTGAGAGCGAAATGCATGACATAAGAATGTCAGTTTCAGAGCTGAAAAACAGAACAAAATCACAAAGATCAGGTCCTACGCCTAACTTAAAGGTAGAGGATATCAAAATTTCGCCATTTTATGGACACTTGTCAGGATGGCCGACATTCAAAGACATATTTAATAGTCTTATACACGAAAGCTCGCACTACTCTAAAGTTGAAAATATGTATCGACTAAAATCATACCTAAAAGGTGAAGCTGGACGTCTGATACAACATCTGACGGTGACCAACGAAAATTATTTGGCAGCAAGGGAAATATTGAACAACAGATACGAGAATCGTAGATTGCTGTTCTCATCTCGGTTTGACAAAATTTTAGATTTGCAAACAATTAATAGTGAATCAGCAGCTAGTCTAAAAAGCTGTCTAGATAAAGCAAGAGAATGCATTTATGCAATAAAAGGTTTGAGTACCAACCTCACCGACGCTGAACCATTTTTAGCAAGAATATTAGTAAGAAAGCTTGATAAAGAAGGACCACGCTTATATGAGCAAAGCGTAAAGAAGACAAGAGAAATACAAACTCTTGAAGATGTTTTCAGCTTTTTAGAACAGCAATATCTTGCTTTAGAAGCCGTTTTTAGTAAAAGTGGAAATAGGTTTCAAAAAAGGGAAAAAGGTTTTACAAGTAACTATGTCACTGGCACGAAAAACAATGAAGAAATATCCTGTGTGTATTGTAAAATACCAGGGCATACAATCATNGAGATGAAATTAGAAAGGAGGTCTCAGAAATCTTTCTGCAAACTCTAGAAGAAGAGTATAAATTACTTGAAGAAAAATATGAAGAATATTCATCCACAAATAAAGATATGCGACACATAATGGATGATTGTGAGAGCGAAATGCATGACATAAGAATGTCAGTTTCAGAGCTGAAAAACAGAACAAAATCACAAAGATCAGGTCCTACGCCTAACTTAAAGGTAGAGGATATCAAAATTTCGCCATTTTATGGACACTTGTCAGGATGGCCGACATTCAAAGACATATTTAATAGTCTTATACACGAAAGCTCGCACTACTCTAAAGTTGAAAATATGTATCGACTAAAATCATACCTAAAAGGTGAAGCTGGACGTCTGATACAACATCTGACGGTGACCAACGAAAATTATTTGGCAGCAAGGGAAATATTGAACAACAGATACGAGAATCGTAGATTGCTGTTCTCATCTCGGTTTGACAAAATTTTAGATTTGCAAACAATTAATAGTGAATCAGCAGCTAGTCTAAAAAGCTGTCTAGATAAAGCAAGAGAATGCATTTATGCAATAAAAGGTTTGAGTACCAACCTCACCGACGCTGAACCATTTTTAGCAAGAATATTAGTAAGAAAGCTTGATAAAGAAGGACCACGCTTATATGAGCAAAGCGTAAAGAAGACAAGAGAAATACAAACTCTTGAAGATGTTTTCAGCTTTTTAGAACAGCAATATCTTGCTTTAGAAGCCGTTTTTAGTAAAAGTGGAAATAGGTTTCAAAAAAGGGAAAAAGGTTTTACAAGTAACTATGTCACTGGCACGAAAAACAATGAAGAAATATCCTGTGTGTATTGTAAAATACCAGGGCATACAATCATCTACTGCAAAAACTTCAAGACTTTAAAAACAGAGCAAAAGCGAGAGTTTGTAACAAAAACTAAACTGTGCTTCGTTTGCATGGAGCACTATTATGGCTCAAAGTGCCATTATCCTGAAAATAGGTGCATAAACATAAACATCACTTTCTGCTACATGAAGACTATAAACCAAAAGAGGTCGGAAAAGTGACCACAATGGTATCAAGGGAAAACTCACCAGCAGTGCTTTTAGCCACAGCTCAAATACGACTCAAATCAGCTAATGGCGAGCATATTTTACTACGAGCTCTTGTCGATCAAGGGTCACAAAAAACCACGATTTCCGAAGAGGCTAGCCAGTTACTTAATCTACCTCGAATGAAATCGAAAACCGAAATATACGGTCTTGGAGGTACCAAGGTTGGCGGTTCTAAGAATAAAATAAAAATAGAGATACAGCCAAGATTTAGCAGCGACTACTTAGTGACAGCAGAAGCCTTAGTTCTGCCGGCGCTAACAAGTGTTCAACCAGAAAAGACATTTAAGCCAGATATAGAAGAATGGGTCTTGCCAGAAATTAGTGCATCGTGCACCAAAGGTGTCAGAGTAGCTGACACGGTGAAAATGTATAAAGATGCCATGAAAGAATTCGTTTGTCCCCCGGCAGGTCCACATTTTGGCAAAATGTTGGACAAAGTAGTAATGGTCGCTGCCGAAAAAACGTTGACAGAACATGAAAACACATGTTTGAAGCAGCAGTACGCAGAAAGCAGTTATCACATCAAACTAATGCAGGAAGTAGATATTTGCCTCCAGAGCTTGTATGAAGATGCAACAGAAGATAATGCAGGAGAAGATTGTGGCGATGAAAGCGAAATCGATAATGATGAAGAAGGCGTNGCAAGAATTCGTTTGTCCCCCGGCAGGTCCACATTTTGGCAAAATGTTGGACAAAGTAGTAATGGTCGCTGCCGAAAAAACGTTGACAGAACATGAAAACACATGTTTGAAGCAGCAGTACGCAGAAAGCAGTTATCACATCAAACTAATGCAGGAAGTAGATATTTGCCTCCAGAGCTTGTATGAAGATGCAACAGAAGATAATGCAGGAGAAGATTGTGACGATGAAAGCGAAATCGATAATGATGAAGAAGGCGTGGAAGTCCACGAGGTCGATGCAAATTCTAATGAAATCACTGACCCTGTACTTAACGGTGGATGTAATATACGAGCACACAACACTCAATCTACTGGACCAAATGTACTGAATAAGTCTCCAGACAAGGAAGTTCAAAATCGAGGAAACGTTGAGCAGCATTCAGTAAAATCTACATCCAAAACAGCAGCAAATTTAAATAAATCAGAGACCAGCAAACCTGATACAAAGTCTAGTATCAAACATTCTGGTACCAGTACAACGCGTACTCATCGCGGAGGTAGCGGTAATGATGAGATACAAAATATCGATCACACAACAGGTAATAACACCATTGATACAGTTAAATGGCAAACTCCTAGGCCCCCGGCAAGCCCACCTTTTGGCAAAATGTGGGATAAACATCATAAACGGCCAAAAATGCAAGGCGAGTTTCCTGAGATTTTAAATAAATATTTTGAAGGTGAAAATATAATATTAAAAATATTAATAAAAAAATAAATATTAATATGAAAAAACATTAACACTTTTTAGCCCTTGGCAGTATGTTCAAATATCTTTGAACATGGATACATATCTGCCTGAGTAATAACATTAAATATAACTTTTATATTATATACTTAAAAAAAAATATGTATACAGTACATAAATAATCACTTTTTTGCACTCGGCAATATGTTCAAACATCTTTGAAAATGTATGCATACATACCCAGCCAGCAGAAGAATGTACTTTTTGCCAAGGGTGCAGTTTTCGTACATTTTTCGTTTCCGGAAATGTACAGAAAACGATTTTCATATTTGTTAATTTTTCGTATCCGAAAAATGTCATCATCTTGTTTCAAAACAATAGTTTTAAAATATTTGTTCAAACTGAGCATTTGAAAACATGTATACATATTCGCCAGTAGCTGAGTGTGCAGAGAAATGTGCTACTATTTGTTAGCTTTCAGGAGGTCCCAGGTTCTAATTCCGTCAGAAGCAACACATTAAAATTAGTTATTCAAACNCAAATTTAAATAAATCAGAGACCAGCAAACCTGATACAAAGTCTAGTATCACACATTCTGGTACTAGTACAACGCGTACTCATCGCGGAGGTAGCGGTAATGATGAGATACAAAATATCGATCACACAACAGGTAATAACACCATTGATACAGTTAAATGGCAAACTCCTAGGCCCCCGGCAAGCCCACCTTTTGGCAAAATGTGGGATAAACATCATAAACGGCCAAAAATGCAAGGCGAGTTTCCTGAGATTTTAAATAAATATTTTGAAGGTGAAAATATAATATTAAAAATATTAATAAAAAAATAAATATTAATATGAAAAAACATTAACACTTTTTAGCCCTTGGCAGTATGTTCAAATATCTTTGAACATGGATACATATCTGCCTGAGTAATAACATTAAATATAACTTTTATATTATATACTTAAAAAAAAATATGTATACAGTACATAAATAATCACTTTTTTGCACTCGGCAATATGTTCAAACATCTTTGAAAATGTATGCATACATACCCAGCCAGCAGAAGAATGTACTTTTTGCCAAGGGTGCAGTTTTCGTACATTTTTCGTTTCCGGAAATGTACAGAAAACGATTTTCATATTTGTTAATTTTTCGTATCCGAAAAATGTCATCATCTTGTTTCAAAACAATAGTTTTAAAATATTTGTTCAAACTGAGCATTTGAAAACATGTATACATATTCGCCAGTAGCTGAGTGTGCAGAGAAATGTGCTACTATTTGTTAGCTTTCAGGAGGTCCCAGGTTCTAATTCCGTCAGAAGCAACACATTAAAATTAGTTATTCAAACTGATATAATTGCTGAATCTTAAATTTGTTTTTTGTTTGGTTTCCTGTAACTATGAAAAAGTTTCTGCGAAGTTCATAAAAAATCGTTTTCAACGAAAAATTGTATCAGACAAATTTCAGGAAAACAGCCGAAAGCGCATCCGTTTTACACCCGTTTTCGATAGTTTTTCGCACATACGTTTTGGATGAACACTTTAGTGGGAGAATTGATCTGAAAAACGTCCGAAAACGGATGAAACATCAGGTTTTTATACGAAATTGTTTCCATTTTCGGACACGTTTCCGGATATTTTGCTGGCTGGGTACATACATCTGCCAGAGTAATAAAACTGAACATAAAAAAATATATACGTACAATAATACTTATTGACACACAGAAAATAGAGTCCACTTTAGAATAGAAGATAAGTAAAATACATAAACATAAGAAATGAATAATAACCCATAAATTGTAACACAGTTAACTGTCAATATTTTGTACACAACCGAAATAAGATATCAATGCGTTGATCTCTTTTAATCTAATGTTCGCGCATACAAATGCATACACCCATTCATGCATANGCAAACCTGATACAAAGTCTAGTATCACACATTCTGGTACTAGTACAACGCGTACTCATCGCGGAGGTAGCGGTAATGATGAGATACAAAATATCGATCACACAACAGGTAATAACACCATTGATACAGTTAAATGGCAAACTCCTAGGCCCCCGGCAAGCCCACCTTTTGGCAAAATGTGGGATAAACATCATAAACGGCCAAAAATGCAAGGCGAGTTTCCTGAGATTTTAAATAAATATTTTGAAGGTGAAAATATAATATTAAAAATATTAATAAAAAAATAAATATTAATATGAAAAAACATTAACACTTTTTAGCCCTTGGCAGTATGTTCAAATATCTTTGAACATGGATACATATCTGCCTGAGTAATAACATTAAATATAACTTTTATATTATATACTTAAAAAAAAATATGTATACAGTACATAAATAATCACTTTTTTGCACTCGGCAATATGTTCAAACATCTTTGAAAATGTATGCATACATACCCAGCCAGCAGAAGAATGTACTTTTTGCCGAGGGTGCAGTTTTCGTACATTTTTCGTTTCCGGAAATGTACAGAAAACGATTTTCATATTTGTTAATTTTTCGTATCCGAAAAATGTCATCATCTTGTTTCAAAACAATAGTTTTAAAATATTTGTTCAAACTGAGCATTTGAAAACATGTATACATATTCGCCAGTAGCTGAGTGTGCAGAGAAATGTGCTACTATTTGTTAGCTTTCAGGAGGTCCCAGGTTCTAATTCCGTCAGAAGCAACACATTAAAATTAGTTATTCAAACTGATATAATTGCTGAATCTTAAATTTGTTTTTTGTTTGGTTTCCTGTAACTATGAAAAAGTTTCTGCGAAGTTCATAAAAAATCGTTTTCAACGAAAAATTGTATCAGACAAATTTCAGGAAAACAGCCGAAAGCGCATCCGTTTTACACCCGTTTTCGATAGTTTTTCGCACATACGTTTTGGATGAACACTTTAGTG
The DNA here is from genome assembly GCF_001687245.7 of Rhagoletis zephyria. Taxonomy (NCBI): domain Eukaryota; kingdom Metazoa; phylum Arthropoda; class Insecta; order Diptera; family Tephritidae; genus Rhagoletis; species Rhagoletis zephyria. Next base: position 8,405 of record NW_016169187.1, read on the forward strand.
GGAGAATTGATCTGAAAAACGTCCGAAAACGGATGAAACATCAGGTTTTTATACGAAATTGTTTCCATTTTCGGACACGTTTCCGGATATTTTGCTGGCTGGGTACATACATCTGCCAGAGTAATAAAACTGAACATAAAAAAATATATACGTACAATAATACTTATTGACACACAGAAAATAGAGTCCACTTTAGAATAGAAGATAAGTAAAATACATAAACATAAGAAATGAATAATAACCCATAAATTGTAACACAGTTAACTGTCAATATTTTGTACACAACCGAAATAAGATATCAATGCGTTGATCTCTTTTAATCTAATGTTCGCGCATACAAATGCCTACACCCATACATGCATTACGCGCGACCGGCGCGCACACCACGGCACGCTACGCCGCGGCCCCCCGGCTCCCCCTTCCCCGTCACCCACCGTGCTGTAACGCAGGTAGATTTATTTTTTGTATACGTTGAAATAAAATTTTTATATATTTTAAACATCGAGGGCTTATATTCAATAATACCCTCTATCTGCACACTTTTCACTTGAGATTCTAATATAAAAATCCACCTAAGCTTTAACTGTCATCAGTGATATTAATTTTACCTTATATAACGACAGGTAATAAGTCTCAGATGGTTTCTAAAACCACAAATTATTTTTTGTGCAAATTGCAGATAGAGGGTATTAATGAGTTCAAGCCCTCGATATTTCACATTTTTATATTTGTAAGATATTGGAAGCAGGGATGCCAACTTGGCTCAAACCGTGCCATGTGTCCCTATTTTACTTCAAATGGCACTTAATTTTTCAATTTGGCACAAAGTGCCAAAATGGCACTTTTGTAAAAAAAAATAACATTTCAATACATTTTTGTGAAATCCTTTGCGTGCACTTCTTTTTCTCAACTAAAATTTTCTAATTTATAAAGGCTATTCAACTGGTTTATCTTATTTTATCATTGCACTTTTGTTTGGAAAATGTAGCTTTATTTTATTGCTAAACGTTAATGATTAAAAAGTATGACACCTTTTTTGGCACTTTTATTTTTCTATTTGGCAC
>NW_016169187.1:9493-10362 GCF_001687245.7 Rhagoletis zephyria
AAGCGTATAATTTGTGTTTCAAAAGTGTGTGAAAACCAATCAATTAACTTATATGATCTCGGTTCCGATATTAAATAATCAATAATTGTTTATACATGCATTTTGGCACATTGGCTCGTTGAATATGCCATCTAATAAATAGTGTCGTCATTCTCCGTGCTTTTAAATGATGTCGTGNCGTTGAATATGCCATCTAATAAATAGTGTCGTCATTCTCCTTAGCTGCTTATAAATGATGTCGTCACAAATTTCTGGCGGAGACATGAATACAATGTAAGAAAATTCTTTTTCTATAATTGTTTCCTTATAGAAAGGTTGGTTTCTTTTCCACCTTAGACATTCCGAATTCGTTCAAAATATGCTAATTTAAAACAGAATTATTTCAGTGTTCCTCCAGGGTTTTGGACATGGACTGTTTCTTCAATTTAATAGTGTTCGCTTTATTTTTGTGGAAACGAAACATGTTTTGCAAGTTATGGATCATTTCTACACTCTTTCTTCAAATATTTCTCGTATTCCAGCTGTGCGCAGGCATTTAGTTTTTCGCATCGTGTTTTTACATATTCGTAATTTAAATTTTTTTAATAAAATCAAATGGTGGTAGTTCATGATTGTGTGTGGATTAATATCACAACACTGAGGATTTGGCAATAAACTTTGTCATTTATTAAAAAACAATACTTACGGGGCAATGTTTATTGTAAGAACAACATTTTTTTCTATGAATCGACATACTTTAAGCATTGTTGACGCTATTTCCATTTGAATGAGGAAATAGCGTCAATGACTTTATTTCCAAATTTTTGTTGACTTTATTTCGCTTTTGAAAAGGTAATAATGTCAATTGACTTTATTTCGCACCAGGGTGG
>NW_016169187.1:14690-17866 GCF_001687245.7 Rhagoletis zephyria
GAAAAAATTGCTTCTATATTGTTTGAGAAGCTCTTCTACCATGAAATAAATAATAAATAAATGGGTTTGAAACCTACTTTTTTATTTAAAGTTGCGTTTTTATTTTTTATCTCTGACCGCAGAATTTATTTTGAAGGACTTTGTAATTTCAAAGATATGATTAATTCCAAAAATTATTAAAATTCAATGCAATGTACAATCAAAATATGGGTAACAAATGCAATAGGAAATTTCTTTAGAATTTAAAGAATTAAAATTTCTTGGATTCAAAAGGACGAATAGGTAATTTTTAAGCTAACAAAGTTAAAACAACGAATCGAGGATGTTATCGAGTAAACAAAAACAAAAACAAATTTTGTGAAACTTCAAGGATAAAATTTTAAAATGACATTTTAAATATTTACGAGCCCTTCTGCACTAGAAACCTGAATCTTCTGCACATTTCTCCGATTTTTTAAAATCATTTTTGGATTACTGACGTGATATCACTCGAAAATGCAGGGCTGATGAACTGGCTTGGCAGGGAACCCTCGAAGCCATCACCTCGGACAGGGAGGGCATGAGAGTTCCGTTGGCAACCTGCGGTCTGCTCCTGGACAGATGGGCTTACAGTCGGCTCAGCGACCGCTGGGAAAAAACCCGGACTTGCAAAGTTGCAGGGTCCTTCTGGCCAGTGATGAACCGCGGGCGGTCAAGGGAGCTACAGCAGCTGGCGAAGCGCCAGCTCTCGATTCTTGCAGGTGTACTGACCGGACATTGTCCTATGGGAACACACGCGGTGCGACTCAAGATCGTCATGGATCCCTACCGCCGCAATTATCTGGCAGACGAGGTGGAATCATATCAGCACTTCCTACTCAACTGTCCGGCATTCGCTAGTTTAAGGTATAAGCACTTCGGTGCGCATCTCATCAACACTCCTGAGGGGCTCTCTCCGGGGTGGACATCAGCTGTTTACGGAACTATGTTGTGAGCCCCCAGGGCCTCTTGAAATTTTTACACAGTTACCGTTCAAATGAATTTGTGAAATGTGGTATCACAATGGACAATTAATTGTCTAAGTGAGTCCCCTTCGCGGGTGTGCCACCATAACCTAACCGAACCTAACCTACAGAACAACTTAACTATGAAGCGGCCTTAAACTCGCGCTGAAAAACTGGTCAGTAGTTTAAACTTGGTTTAAATTGAAAGTGAGTTTAACTAAACTTCGTTTAAACTAAGCTCAAACCAGCACATAGGGTGGTCCAAAAATGCTTTTGAAAAAGTAAAGCCGGAATTGTTATGCTCCCATCCCTTAGGATTGTTCTATACCGATAAAAATATGCACCTTTTTTTATCAAAAAATATTTAGAGGTTTGTCAAAGCGCTCAAAGTTTTCTATGTATTTTATATTAGAAAAAAACAAATTTCCGTAGAAATTTTTGGCCAATTTTCCTGGTAATTTCTTTATTTTATACGGGACGCCAAGTGTTCTGTACTCCTTTTCATGTCCTGTTTTGTACCGTATTCAGTATTCGGCATTTCGATGCCTTAACAGTCCATTAAATGGCATGTCTATGAATCAGTTTTAAGTGATGTTGGTATATGATCGTAATTTTCTCCATAAACAGTTATTAGTTTCTAATCTGAATGCCTGTGATTCGAATAGAGTAATACATACAGTGACCAAAATATAAATTAGGACTCGACATTTTAGCAACGTTTGGCTATTTTTGTTTTGTTTATTTTATGTTTCTTATTTTTTGTGGAAAAAGCATATAAATCCAAATTTCCGACTTGGTGCAAAAAACTATAAAAATTAATTCTGCAAAGTTTCACCAAACTTTGAAACTGTTTGATCATAATCTGTAGAACAAAGAAAATAGAAATCCAAAAATTAACGGTAAATCCTAGCTACTTCAAAATTGCATTTTATTCTATTAAAATTTAAGCAACGTTTTGTAACAAATTTTATGGGGTAAAAATCTCGAGGAAAATGTCCTGTAAGTTTGAGGTGTTACTTTAAGGCTCCAATACAGTTAGGATCATTGAAGAAGGTTTTAAGATCTGTTATTTAGCTTGACAATAGTCAAAAAGTATTGCATTACTTAACACCTCTGCTTTTTGCATTTCAGCGACGATGTTTGTTACGTCTTTTTGCACTTCAGGTGACGATACATACTTTATTCTTAATTACTGAAGTACCACCTTTCCTTGAAAAAAAAAATCTAGAAATCGACTAACTTGGTCCTAAGTTATGCGGTAACATACATAAAAAACGGGGGGCCGCCGACTACTAATCTGAGGCCAGGTTAGAAAAACTCAAAATGGCGGAAATCAAATATGGCAGCAAAAAAAATTAAAATCTATAAGATTCGCTTAAAATTTTACAACCAAGGGTTCTTAGGGCCTCTGTTTACGAATCGGAAATCAGATTTACAAAAATCAAATTGAGGATCCATATGGATCTACCATTTATCATGAGAAAAGTTGAGATCGGGCACGCGCAGCTGACGTATAAGTATCATGTTAGTAAGAATCTGATCTAAGAACCTGCTGTTACTTCTTCTTTCTTAGTGTTGGGTTCTCCGGTGGCACAAAAGTTGTAAAGCAAAACCTAATGTATGGTTAGTTTAGACGCCATGCTAAATTTTTCAAAAGACTTCACTATTTTCCAAGGGGGATCAATGCGATCATTTCAAGACCTTACTCATTGTAATCCGTCCTATAGAGTTTTGGCCATCGTACTGCACCGGTCGACGTGATGGGAAATGAATTTTGTGTCGCTTCCCTTACATCACTATGTTTAGCACGATCTACACGTCACACGAAAAACATGTTTGTACAAAAGTTCACCATGAAGAGAATTTCTTTCTCTACAACTTTGGCATTTGAATGTGATGCGCACGATACAAAAAAGTCACTTTTCGTCGCCCTATTAACTACCTGACAATTAAGTAGATTATGGCATTTCGTACTTCCATACCCAATATATAAAAAATCCTCCAAATTTTGTTATTATTTTTGTTTTTTACTAACATTTTGTTCTTAGCAAAAGGTATTTTACTTGTATTTTACTTGTACAATAATATTGGGTTATTTGGGCCGTATGCATTAAAACCGAGCAATTGCTCTTTCTTAAAATTTCATATCTTTCACTTAAATTTATTTGAACAAATTGAGTACAAGGTCTGAAA
>NW_016169188.1:0-3279 GCF_001687245.7 Rhagoletis zephyria
CGCGATTTGCATTGATCCACCGACACCTCGGCGATATCGGTACATATAAGATGGGTAATATTTGCTTTTTCCCATTTGAGCAGATCGCCACCTTTTCCACAGCACAAATCCAAAACACGCATTGGGTCACCTACACGCTTTTGTTCATTAATGCGCGCTAGATACTCTGCAATAAGTTGACTTTTCAGCCAGTTGTTAAAATTTCGCATATAGACTATGCGTGACTTGAGTCGCTCCTGTCGCCCTGTTTCCTTTAGTTCATTGTAATGTGAGGCAACAACACGCATATTACCATCTGTAATTGATACCACTGTATCATCTTCGCGACAACCATCACTTTCCTCATTGGCAGTGCTTTCGGCTGGAATTTCAATACAGCTCATTTTTTTCGGCGGCGAATCGTCGCTATCATCGCTGTCCGCTGAAAGTGAGGCAACCTGTTGTTGTTGCAGAGCAATGTGTTTATAACTTGTGGAGGTAGATTGCTGCTCTCCTGCTTGATACAACTCTTCATCACTACTTTCATCATCTTCATCCTTACTGCTATAACTTTCTGCGATTTCAGCCATTTTAATCACTGTGATTAATTCCAAAAGCTACAACTAACACGATTAAATGCCAAGTAAAAGTATTAAAAATTCTGTTAATGAATGACAATTTCCCTTTGAGAGCCAAATGTCAAACAAAAATAGGTTTGTTTAGTGCGCCATCAGGTGAGAGCTGAGATCAGATGTAGGAACAGATTGAGTTTGGCAGAGTTGCAAATTACTAAATCAAGATTAGCGGTATCTACATAATAGCATGTCCACAACGGTAAACTTTCCAATACGGGCGTTGGTTAAAAGGACGTGGGGCGAAAGCGGAGGTGTGGCACCTCTCACCCCTTTTTTTGGAGAGGGCATGAACCGCGACTAACAAATATGCAACTCCCGACTGTCTAGGATATAGGTCTCTAAAAAAATGACCAAAAATCAAAATTTTTGCGTTTTCGCTTCTTTTAAGCAAATGAAAGCACTGACTTCCCAATTAACACCAAAAAATATTTCTTGGAGAAATTCATAGTTCTCAAGTTGATATCCTACATCATTCTCCAACTCATCTCTAACCGACGCGAAGATACGTAAAAAGTGAGAAATGAATTTTTAATTATCAAGTGAAAGACTAACAGCCCTATTCTAATAAAAACCTCACAACTGAGTTGTGAGCAAAAATTAGTGAGATTTCTTGTGAGGTTTATTTTGTGAGGTTATTCTTGCCCACACCTCATAAGAAAAAAGCTCAAAAAAATCACCACACGAGGTGAAAAGCATTTTGCTGTCTAACAGCTGTTTCGTAAATAAAATAAATACAAAAGATGGATGCTGAACAATAGGAAAAGTAAATATTTTTGCAATTTTTTTATTTTTTTTGATAATTACTGATTTTACTTATTTTCTAGGCGAATTTAAAAAGAAATAAGAAAGCAGGAGTAGCTCCAGTACTTCACATAGTTCNCCTGCTCTAACTCTTCCGAAACTGCCGCAAAAACAAGCAATAACTCCGCCATTACTGAATATACTTTTAGTTAAAAAAAAAAAAAACTTAACACAGACACTGATAGCGAACGAAAATTAACAAAACATTATTCAATTGCTCAATAAAAATCGGCTGGTTTTCTCTTGTGAGGGTCTCATTCGTACATCATAAATTTCCTGACAATTGTGAGCGTATGAGCTTTTGAATTTACGCCAGCATAGGGATAACCTCACAATAGTCAGAAACCTCACAATAGTGAGTGTGGTGATTTATGTGAGGGCAACAGAATAGGGCTGTAAATTAGGAAAATTAAATAATCTTCAAAGTATCCTCAAAGAATCTTGAAAGAAAATAAAACGCGAAGTGAATCAAGTGGCAAAATTGCTGTTGTTGTTGTAGCAGCATACAAGTTCCCCAAAGGGTTTTTGGGGATTGTTGCTGGAGTGACAGTCCTTGGACAGATATAAATCTGTGTCGTTGCGGTTACGTAGAGCCGACTGTCTTGGGAGCGCAAAATTACTGTCGTACTGTATACTGTGAAGTGAATTATTGTAATACGATATTCATTAACTACATAATTTTAATGGGTAATAAAATGAAAAATTAATATTTAAATTCATCTATGTATGTCGTTTCAATCAAAAAGGTATAAGGTATTTTACTATTTCAATTTCAGTATTTTAATGGTATGTTTGAGACCAATTCGAGAATTACATTGGAGTTCATGTTGACTACTAGCTTTTTCTCAACTTGAGAAACAGTCATTTTTTTCATACAAAGAAAAATGCCCCTTTTGTTGAAAACGCTATGATCCTCCACTTGAGGTACTGTTGAAAAACAACGTTAGAGATTTGAGATATACCTTACTTCTCCACTTAACCTCAAACCTAAATGTTTGTTGGGTTGTATCAAAAGGCATGAAACACTTGGAATAGTACAAAATTTATAATTTAATTATTAAAGTTTAGATTAGCGATAATAAAAACAAAAGCAAATCAACAACATGTAAAAAACATAAACCGATGCACCGATGCATCATATCGAAAAAACATCGATGTATTTTTTTATCTTGCATCCCTGAGGCAAATGTGGGCCGAAGGCCGCCTACACAGAAAGCTGTTCTCTGCAAAAGGTGTTCAGCCCCTCTTCTTTGGCAACATAGAAATAATTTCTAATAATATCTAAGTGCGACCGAACGCCGCCTACGCAGAAAGCTGTTCTCTGCAAAAGATGTCCAGCCTCTCTTCTTTGGCAACACAGAAAGGAGAATTTCTAATAATCCCAAATCGTTCCCGTACGTAATATATTAAAACCAATTTAAATAAAATGTGGTTCATTGCCTGGTACCAACGGCTTTGCAAATTCAAAAGGAGTCCAAAAAATCACAACCCTACTGTTTAGTTTCTCACCAGTGCGTTGCCACTTTTCAAAGCACTTTATTTCAGAAATTCGCGAACTATGCATAAAATGCTCTTTGATTTCTTTTTTTGATTCGATGCGTCGAAATGTACATCGATTTTTTCGATACATCGACTACTTAGATATCGAGTTGAAAATTTTCGATGCATCGAAGCAAAACATCGATATTCTCGATACATCGATGTTTTTCCGACATCCCCATGTCATTTGCAAATATTTTGCCCAACAATAAATTTTTCATAAAAAAGCAGTAAGTTAAGAAATAACTTAAATCCATAAAAAAGCTGCAATATACTAAAAGTATTTATTTGTTAGATGGTGCACTCTAATTGCACATATATTGTG
>NW_016169188.1:3304-17865 GCF_001687245.7 Rhagoletis zephyria
TAAATTTTGATATAGTATTCTTATACGTCAATATGCATTTGCATTCAATGCATTTTATGTACCTATATTTTTATAAAATAAAAAGAAAGCAATTTTTTGTTTATCTTAAGATTTTTTTTATTTATAGTTTTTCGTTCGAATGCAGAATCGTAAATTCCAGCACTACAAATGAAGTAAATAAACCATGGTGTTGTTGGGTTCTGCGACTAAATGCGATAGTGTTCCGTAAGTAGAGCCTTCTTAGGCTTCTTCAACCGCGCGCCCTGCGAAAATAAATTTATTAATTTCATTTGTATCAAATAAATGTACATATACACAAACAGACATAGATGTCCGATAAACTGAGAAACAAAATTAAACAGCGTAGTATTGATGGTTGTGGCTCATCAGTAGTCATATCGGAATATTAACAAAGATTAAACGTTGAGTCAAATGACACATACAGTTATTTATGAACTTTTCGTTTTTTTTTAAGTCTAGGCAGTTGGCATGCTGAAACTCTCGATTATGTGTGAGCTTGGGAATTTTTTATAATTCGAAAATGCCATGTTAGTAATGTGCTAGGGGAGTCACTAATTACTTAACTTAAATATATTAAGATTATTGATCGATCATTTGGCAGGAATACTTTTTTAAAGCAGGAGATTTTTGTTTGCTTTATTTTTGGATTCTGTGTACGACACGTTGTTGGAAAGCAATAACGTATATAAAACATAGAGGAAAAACTTAAAACAAGCAAAAAACAAGAACGTTAGTTGTTTAACCAATTAATTGGGAAACGAAACAACTGATGTATATTTTCACTTACTACATCGCATACTTTTTTATAATTTAAATAAATGTTTATCTCGATGCTGTTTTACTTTTCATCTGGAAATTTAATAGTAAAATATAATAAAATTAAAAATTTGTAAATAATATTCTAATAATTGAATAGGTACTTGACCCTGTCAGGCTTAAATTTCGATTTAAATTTTTAAGAAAGAAATTTAAATATTCTAGCTAATGACTATTTCTTATGAATTTAAGGTGACAATTCAAGCATGAATTTTAATTAGACCTTGTCGGTTAAATTTAGCTGAATTGATGCATTTTACTAAATGTTTTACAAAACGATTTCTCCAAAATTTTGCCATACTTTACGGTATACTGTGATGTACCCTAATAAGGCAGGTAAATTTTCTGGAGATCGATTATATATTGATTCAAATATTAAGTATATTAAATGTTTTACTTACGTGCTGGTTTTCCATCGACCCAAGGAGTGAACCTCACATGTGTCTCATTGCGCTTAGCAGCCTACGAAAGAAAATGGAATAAATTACAATTATTTCAATGGATTTTCAGCATTTAACTTACATCGGTTCGCAAATTGGCCTTCAGCGCTTGTCGCACAACACGAGCGCAGATGTTGGAGTATTGGATGTAGCTGGAACAGACAAAACAAATAAGGAATTGCATATCAAATTGATGTTACATAATGTGGGTATGGTAATAGATATGCTATCAAGCGATAATTAAACTGAATTATCGCGGATTTTGCAAATCCTCAGCAATACTTACGTAAGTCCAGCTGCTCTCCATGCGTTGGTCATTTTGCTGATGTGTTTTTTGTATTTTTTACTTGTGGAAAATCGAAAAAATTTGCAAAAAAAAATGCTAACGCACTCGCCGATACAGCCGAAGTCCAAGAAAAATCGCTATATGACAGTTGGAAATGTGACAGTTGTATTGTCAGTTTGCTGTCATTTAACGTAATTCTTCTTCTAGCTGATTTGACGAAATAAGGTTACAATGAGGTGGTGAATAAAGTTGGTGCACATTCCGTATTTGTAAAGTATTTACAAAGTACGTAATTAAAAAAGCTACAACAAATACTTAAATAGTAGCGAGAATGTAAAAAGGAGAGCCATTTTAAAAAGTTTGAGCTACTTTTTTTTCTTTGTTTTAAATATTCTTATTTTTTTATGAAATTGTACCTATTTGTTGTATTTTTTTATTTCTTAAGCTCGAGGCCCAGAAAATTATAATTAAATCGTTAATTTGTGATTTTTATTTTTCCGATAATTTTTAATAGTTATTACTTAATGTTTATTTTTTCGATCATCTTTAAGCGTTATTATGTGATTTTTATTTTTTCGATCATCTTTAATCGTTACTTCATGACTTATTTTTTTGATCAGCTCTAATCGTTACTTTGGATTTATACCTTTTTCGATCATTTTTAACGGTTATAATTGAGACTGCGTTTTTATTACTAATTTAAACCTTTTATGATCTATAACATCAAATCTGAAAATAACGGTTATAATATGATCAAAAAAATAAGAATCATAATATAACGATTAAAAATGATCGGAAAAATAAAAATCCAATTACAACGATTATTTTTGGCTGAAAAAAATCATTGAATAACGACTATTTTTATCGATAAAATAAAAAAAAAAACATAAAATAACAATTAAAACTATAAAAAAATAAAAATGATAAAAAACGATTTAGCAATGATTTTAAAATAAAAATCCTTCATAATAACGGTTATTTTTGGTGCAGTTTAAGCACTGGTTCAATGTTCTAGCGATTTTTAAAACGATGACTTATAGCTTTTTTAATGTTATTCCTGATATTCGCATTCGCATTCCGAAAAATATGACATTCGAAACATCCCTAATACACACATATGTATGCATATATGTATTTAAATTTCACTGGGTTTTTCATGACACCTTCATATTATTACGTAGCACACTTTTAGGCTACATCCAGCATTTTCTTGTTTTAAGAAATTATTGCAAAAGCCAACCGTGCCGCATGGCGTATGCGAGATCTATGCTGAGTTGGTTAACTGTAACTTGCAGCTGTAAGTAAATATAACTATTTATACCCGAGCGCACTTATGCAAAAGCGTATTATAACTTTGTTCACATAACGGTTGTTTGTAACAGCCAAAACGAATCGAGATAGATATAGACAAATATATACATACATAAATGATCAGAATGAAAAAAGAAATCGATTAAGCAGCGACTGTCTGTCCTTCCGTCCGTCCGTCCGTCTGTGCACACGATAACTCGAGTAAAAATTGAGATATCTTAACGAAACTTGGTATGTGTACTTCTTTTCAGCGTAGGCAGATGGTATAACAGTAGTTTTCATAAATACAAAAGCTGCGATATTTTAGTAACTACAAAAGCTTAATAACTCAAAATTTATAATTACAATGATTTTTAGACTAAAAAATAAGAATATTATACATTTTTAGAAAATGGGCGTAGCCACGCCCGCTTATAGACGGCTGAAAATGTTTAAAATTGGACAATAACCACGCCCATATCCCATATAACGGTAATTTAGAGAAATACGAAATCTTCGATAAATCAATAAATACTGAAGCAAATTTAAATTAAAATACACTTATGATAAAATTTTGGAAAATGGGTGTGTCACCGCCCACAATTCGTACCAAACTCGGTATGATTTTTGTGCTTGCCACATCAAAGTAAAACGCTGCAAATCATTGAAAACGGATTAAAATTACGCCCAATTTTCATATAACGGTAAATTTTAAAAATACTTGAAACTTCAATATTTCGAATAATGGACGCAAATTTACTTAAAATTGATACTAACCGTGGGCGTGATACCGCCCACACATCTTATTATGTCTAACTGAACGTTCTATGGAAGATGTTTGAAATAGGGCTAAAACCACCTCTGTTACCATGTAGCGGTAGTTTTCGAAAAGGTGAAAAAACTATATTTAAGACTTGCGCCGGGTATTTAATGTTCGGCTCCGTCCGAACCTAGACTTTTTACTTGTTCTGCTGAAGTTATAAACTCACTCTCTTGACTTGCTGTGACAAAATCAAGAGCGAATGCCCAAAAATAGCAAGAAGCAATACAAATTATGTTAAAAAAAGGCATATAAGATATCCATCCATAAATATGCTTTTGCACTTAGACAAATGGAAGTAAATAAGTGTGAAACCTACGAAATACCCGTCACACGCGACACAAAGCCCGAAATGCCTTCTTTATTGCGTTAAGAATGTGCGCGTGTGTACATTAGGGTGACCCAAAAATTCTTATGAGAAAAGTAAAATCGGAATTTCAATGCTCTCACTCCTAGGATTGTTCTATATAGAAAAAAATGTGTTTTTTTATCAAAAAAATATTTAGAGGTCCCTCAAAGTGCCCAACGTTTCCCATGTATTTTATATGGGAAAAAAGAATAATACCAAATTTTTTAGTTAACCATTCGTTTGGCGACCGCTATTAGAAAATATATACTTTAATTTCGTTTTTTTATGTCGGCTTGAACCCACAGTTGAACTTTTTAAAGTTGATTTGCATAGTGAAGACCAGTAAATTAGGGATTTAAGATTATACCATCGTAATCCTTGTTTAATTCTCTATAAAAAACGTGGTTAAAAAAAAAATGGGCGTTTTTGAAGAAATATTTTTAAAATATTTTTCTTTATGACGAGATGGTTTATTTTGTGAGAATCAACAATTTTTTGTATTTTTTTTCGAAAACTTATGTTGAGATATATTTAGTGAGGTGTTAAACATCGAATTTTTGCAAGAATTCAAATTTTATTGCATATTCCGATAGAATACCTATCTAGGTATAATATTTGTACGGCATGATTTTTCTTTAAGGCGACAAACCCCTAGAAATGGGAAGTTGTGGAACAAATATTTGTAACGAAGCGATATTCTGCCGAAATCCGCAATAAAATCTGCGTTTCGCTAATTTTAGTTCTGCAATTGCCATGCCCATTTCTAGGGGTTTGTCGGTTAGGTTAGGTATTCTATCGGAATCCTCTTTTAATGAATGAAATTGTCTCATTCCCATCACTTTTTGAGTGTTTCACTGTGAAATCATCAAAATCCCATTTAATAATAACAGTTATAATTTAATATCATAAACGCTTGTAATATCTATAATAAATAGCGGATAGTACAATTGCAAGGGCACAAAACAACTCAGCGCATTTACTTTGAGTTTATTTTAGAAAAAGGGAAGTATTTATGTATGTATGTATGTATTATAAACAATTTTGTTTTGAGACTTATACAAATGCAAACGGATTACCTTAACCTTGGCTTCGTATTTACTTTATGAACACACGTATGTATTTACATAGATGCACATATATACATACATACATATATTTTTCTCTGTGTACTTTTTCTGCTCTGATAAAGAAGTAACATTTATTGCATTGCTTTCCATTATCATTAAAATACTTTCGGAAATGATTTACATACATGCGTTGGTGTGATGCTTGACACTTGATGTGTTAACTGTCACAAAAAAAAAAAGTTGAATTTTTTCCAAGCGATTTCGTACACTCACTGTGAGAGTATTTCAGAAGTGTAAAATTGTGTTTTTCGACACCCTGTAAAAACAACTAAATCGGGGTTTTCATATAACTTCATTAATTGATATCGTTGTTAAGGTATTAAAATAAGTAATNATTCCGATGAATTGATAGCCTCCTCCATTTTTTGAAGTCGGTTAAAAAGAGAATTATTCCATCATTCCAAACTAAAAAGTTTTAAATTTTCATGAAAACGACACCCTGTAATCAATAGCAGGAAGTTTAATGAAAATCGGTTAGGGTTTTCCTTGCAGAATGATTATAATTTAACATGGAGATTATTTTTACGGCACACAATATTCCGTACAGGGTGTCGTTTTCAGACAAATCAATATAACTTGCAAAGATCATGAGATATGATAATACAGTGCACGCTCGATAATGCGAACCAAATGGGTTCACATTTGCGAAATTGTTCACTTTAGCGAAATTAAAAATTAATGCAAAAATATTCCCCAATTATGCATTTTTAAACTGATATTTACATTTCTAAGACCAAATTTAATGGAATTATTCTAAAAAAAACCGAGTACAGAAATACTTGCATTAAAAAAACTTTCAGTATTCATTTCAAACCAAAGCTCTTTTAATAAAACCCATCTTGCATTCACAGGAATGAAACGCGTTATGTACCTACTCAAAAGGAATCAGCAATTTTTTCTGCTTCTTCTTCTTAGTTACACTTGTTCCTTTTTTCAGATCTTAGATGTCTGCTTTTTCTTTTAATCGCAAATACTTTTTGGAGCCCGTAGTAAAAATTAAACCATAACGTGCCCAAGCTACGTGCGTAATTTTCAAGCCAAATACGTATATTTCGCAATAGTACGGGATTCCCTGAACTCAGCAATTGGAAATTTTCATGTATTTATATATTATCAATTTGCAAGAATTCAAATAAAGATGTTATATATTGTTCATCTTTTAGAGCTTTTAAGTCCTGTTCACTCTTTAGAGTAGTCAATGAAAAATAAAGCGTGTAAATGTTTTGGAGTGTTTGTATTTTACGGGGTTCACATTATCGCGCGTGCACTGTAGTACTATATACAAGTGTAGGCTGTCTTTTGCTGTTTTAACAGTGTGCCGAAAAAAGCTTTGCTCTTCTGAAATACTCTCCTAGTGAGTGGCAGAAATGGCTTGGAACAAATTGAAATTTTTTCGGTCCATACATCGTGGTACAGGCTAATGTGCATGCGTATTTGCATTCATATATTATATATGTATATACATATCTACATATTAAGAAATGTACATATGTATTCAACTATTTGCCTTCGCTATTTAACTTCACTGTTGTGTTGAATATGTAAGTACTCTTATTTACAAAATACAATAAATTTAAACAACATTTTGCTGCTGCTATCACAAGACAAATCACACTGCGCGCTGTTGGATTTTGAATGATTTGCGATTTTTAAGATGAAACTAAGATATGACATATGTATGCAAATAAATTTAAACTCATGTTCTCAGATAAATAGCGTTTAAATACATATGCACATATATCTATACATCAGGGCGGGTCAATTTTTTTTTTTGACTATGCGCGTATAGCATAGAAGGGTTCTAACTGTAATTCTAAGCAAATTTGCCGAAGAAACCATGAGTCTTAAATCTAGTTTGCCTAATTGCGAAAATAGGTTTCGAAAAAAATATGAACATTTTTACTGGAATTTTCTGGTGGAAGTTTTAAGAAAAAATAAGTGCAGAAAAGGATTCCTGTTACCAAAAAAGCCCTATAGCATGATTTTATACAAAATTTAAAGCCACCATTTCTTAATCTGACGAGCTGGAGTAAATCCACCTATAAATTTTTTTATGTTAATCGAGTAAATCTCCGAATCCCCTCTTGGGCAACCCTACTATAAGGAATTCTTCATAGAAGTGATTTACTGTAATAATTTAGTTAATTAAAAATTATTATATTGCTTCAGTGTATTTTAAAAATATTATTCTAAAAATATATTGTTCTTAAAATGCCTTAGAAGAAATTTAATTTTGTGGCACTTCCATCTTCTTTTCGGCACTATTTTTGAAGACTATTAGGCACATTTTGAAATTTTGAAATTCCATCCCTGCTGTGCGTCGTTCGATAAACATATCTTCTCCAAAATATATGAAACGCAAATCCTACTCTCAAAGTCATTCACCAAGGACGTCATGAAACTGATTAGCCGTATTTAGAATTTTGATTAGGTTTGTTAAGATAAAAATGTATACGGGTACCTATTTACATATCGCTACCTTATTGTGCCAGTGACGATATGTGAAGGTTAAGGATTCAGTGTTGTAATAAAAAGAACATCATGACCAATTTTTGATAAGTTTCAAGATAAATATATACACAGTTTTGTTTTTTTTTTTTATCTGGGATGACGCCCGTGAAGAGGAGAGAGATACACAGTTATGTACATACATATGTATGCATATGTGTAGATTAGGGTGGTCCAAAAATGCATGAAAAAAAAGTAAAGTCGGGATTTTTATGCTCCACCCCTAGGATTGTTCTATATCAAAAAAAAGTGTACCCGTATTTTTTTTATTTTGAAATCAAAAATATTTAGAGGTCGCTCAAAGCGCTCAAAGTTTTCCATGTATTTTATATGGTGAAAAAAGAACGTTTCGTGAAAATGGTATGGAGTTCTTGAAAATCAATATTTTTCGATCGGAAGACTCTGTTTCTCTTCAACTGATTCCCAACAATAACAACCAATTATTATTTTTTTTTAAATTTTTTCTTAGTAACTAAATTTTATAGGACCGCCAAAACCCCTAGAAAGTGCCAGAAAATGCATTGGGGGAATAAATAAAAAATCGTCATTATTGAAAAATTGTTAAATAAATAATTGGATATTGTTATTGGAAGTTTCCTGAAGAGAACAAGAGCTTTCCGATCGAAAAATATTGATTTTCAAGACTTCCATACCATTTCCACGAAAAGTTGTTTTTTCCATACAAAATGCATAGAAAAGTTGGAGCGCTTTGAGCGACATCTAAATATTTTTTGATTTCAAAATAAAAAAATAGGGGTATACTTTTGTCGATATAGAACCATCCTAGGCGGTGAGAGCATTAAAATTCCAACTTTACTTATTTTGGACCACCCTAGTGTAGATATTCCACGATCATAGGTGTAAAACGAAAGGGGTTACAAACCTATTTATTTTGAGAATATTTTTAAGGGGGCTGCCAACTGTTAAAAGGGTTAAAGTTGTCAAACGAAACGGGCTAAAAAACGATTTAGTTCAAACATATTCCTTTAGAGGGTTGCCACCTGTTCACTAAGTTGAAATCAGAATAAAAATAAGTTAAGAAAAAGGTATTAACGTGGGTATAAAACGGGAGGGGTTTCCGAAGCTTTATTTCAAAAATATTTTTAAAGGAGCTGCCACCTGTCTAAAAATTTTAAATCAATTTAGCTAAAAAGTAAAATAAAATATTATGAGAGAGTTGTAAGAAAGCTTTATTTCGAAAATATTTTGAAGAGGACTGCCATCTGATCAGAAGGGTAAACTAAATTAAATAACAAGTTATATGCAATATCTTAGTATGGGTATGAAACGAGAGAGGTTTGAAAAAGGCTGTATCTATTTCGAAAATATTTTTGACGGGCATTGCCACCAGTGTAGGAATTTAAATTTAATTTAATTGACAAGTTAAATGAAATTCTACTAATATTATAAATGTGAAAGTCTGTAAGCGAGTGTTTGAGCAAACTTGGCATAGAGTTACATAGCTTACAACAGCGAAAGTTAATGTATATTCTAAATTGTAAATTCAACGAAATTTCACAATATGTATGCCAAACAAATGAGATTCCAAAAAGCTTTATTAAGAAAAAGTTTTTAAGAGAATAGCCACCTATTTAAAAATTTAAATGCAATTTTATCAATAAGTTAAATGGGTTATTAAAACATAGGTGGCTAACGAAAGCGGGTTAAGAAAGTTTTATTTCTTAAATATTTTGAAAAGGATGGCCACCTGTTTAAAAGTCAAATAAAATGTTTTCAATATAAAATATTTTTAAAAAGGGGGTGCACTCCTTTAAAACTCGTACTTAATCTAATCAGTATGGCTGGTAATCGAGGCCAAAGGTTTATTTCGAAATTTTGAAGAGAGCTGCCTCCTGTTTAAACGTTTAATTCATTTTAATGAAATATGTGTTACAGTATGGATGACAAATGAGAGATGTTTAATAAAGCTTTTTTACAACTTGTTTAAAAAATTAAATTCAATTTAAATGAAAATTTACAAAATGGAATATCTTTCGTTATTACAGCAGAGATTCTCCACCTTGCTCAAATTTCAATCGTCTAATTCTGTTCAAGCTAAATGATATATGTACATATGTATATCAATGCGATACTGTTATGAAACCAAAAGTGTTGGTAAAAGTTTATATTCACTCACACTTAAAAAAATGCCACCTATAATTTTTTTTTTTAAATGGTATATTACTATAAGACGAGCTACGAAAAGTAAGTTGTGTTTTATACTGAAATTGCCTATTAAGTTGGCATTCGAGACATTGGCCATGTTCTGGAACCTCAAGGCAATAAGCAAGTTTCTTTTTTTTAATAAAATGTATAATTTTCAGTGACATCATTTTATTTTTATGTTATGTTAAATTTTGGATCATAACGTTAAACCGAACTTCAGGCAGGCGAAGCTGAGGCCAAATCTAGTATATACATACATATGTCTGTATGCAAGGTTGTATAGGCTTGTGGAAAGGGGAACGCCGTAGGTGATAAGGGAAATCAATTTAACGAGGTACTGCAAGAGTTTAAAAACTGTTGAAGAAATACATTTAATTTTGAAATATCTAGAGATGTAGAAGTGCTAGTAAAAGTGTACGCACGTGTTGTGTATTAAGCATACATTTATGTACATACATATATTTGTATATGCATTTGCAGCTATGGTCAAAAATTTAGCAACAAAATTCAAAATTATATTGTTTGCAGCTTATGTTAATTTATTTATTTATTTTTAGTAATTTAAAATTAAAATATATGTAATTCAATCAAAAACAGAAACCACATATGTAATTAGAAATTTCAATGCTTGCACATTTTTCACAAAAAATAATCAAACTTCAAAAAGTGGTCATCAAAATTCCAAACTTTTTAATGAGAATTTTTACAAAATTTTCGGGCATGCAGTTTTTTAACCCATTGCATGCTTCAAGTAGCTGACAATTACCGTTAATTTTTCGAGCTTCTTTTTTGTACAAAAAAAAAACAGATTTTGTTTGATTACTAAAAATAATAAACATAAGTTGTAAACAGTATCATTTTGAATTTTGGTCGTAAATCTTTGACCACAACTGTATTTACATATGTATGTAGGAATTGTATGTATATTTGGTTATACATGCATGCATGTTTGCAGAATTTATGAAGATTTCTTATCAAGTAATTATTTATATAATCTCTGAGCCTCGGATCATATGATAATCGCTTTTGAAAGTTACCTTTAAACAAAGCTTTTAAAAATTTTGAAAATTTCGTAAATTTTATAAATTTGTAGCACTGTAGATGACTAATTGTACAATAGAAAGGCAATGTATATATATATATATTGCAAGTTCGCATGGAGGTGAGTGGCAAAATGTAAAACAATGAAAAGTTTTTCTAAACAAATTTGTGAATTATAACGAAAAAGGAGATTTTGAAAAATTAAATAAAAATATTGTGCACATTTTATCTACCAATTTCTTATTTTCATATTCCTCGAAGTGCAATTATTACTGACATACAAAGTTGTTAAACATTTGTTTTAATTAAAGGCTTCCCATGCGCAATCAAACTGAATGTGTGAAAACAGTCAACTGTTTCGTTTAAAAAAAAAAACTATTAGACAATTAATCCCAACAATATTAAATTTATCTGTAACAATTTACTTTTGCCGCTAATTAAGTGCGCCACATGCAATGTACACTAGGGTGGTCCAAAAAAATGCATATGAAAAAGTAAAGTCGGAATTTGTATGCTCTCACCGCCTAGGATTCTTCTATACCAATTTTATTATTTTGAAATCAAAAAATATTTAGAGGTCGCTCAAAGCGCCCAAAATTTCTATGTATTTTATATGGGGGAAAAACAACTTTTCGCAGAAATGGATTAGAATTCTTAAACATCAATATTTTTCTATCGGAAAATTCTGCTTATCTGCAGAAGATTCCCAATAATAATACCCAATTGTTTATTTAACCATTTTTTCATCGCAACAATAATTTATAGGACCGCCAAAGACCCGAAAACTGCAATCGGGGACCAATAAAAAATCGTTAGTATTAAAAAATTGTTAAATAAAGCATTGGGTATTATTATTGAGTCTCCTGAAGAGAACCAGAGTTTTCCGATCGAAAAATATCGAAATTCAAGAATTCTATACCATTTCTACAAAAAGTAGTTTTTTCCCCATATAAAAATACATGGAAAACTTTGAGCGCTTTGAGACACCTCTAAATATTTTTTGATTTCAAAATAAAAAAATATGGGTATACTTTTTTCGATATTGAAAAATACTAGGGGGTGAGAGCATTACAATTCCAACTTTAGTGTTTTTTGGACCAACCTAATGCACACACATACATTCATATATACAAACATACATACAATTGCCAGTTGAAAAATAACAACTAAACACAAATGTTTATAGACAATAATGGACAGTGTCAGGCAATTAAAAATTACTGAATAAAAGCTTCGATGCTTGATTATGGGTTGTTTTAAATTAAGCTGTTGAAAAAATTGCCTATATCAGCTAACAGCTATTAGTGTATCGGCGAGGATTGAAAGGGAAAATAGAATATGGAACAATTGTTTTTATTCTTCAAACGATGCAAATGTAATTTGCCCAGATAATCGCAAATTAACTTTGGAAATTATGAAATGTGTATTATATACATATATTTGGTGCTGTAAACCTGTAAACAACTTATAGAAATATCTGATATTTGTCCCAAAAATAAATGGAAACAACTTTGTTTACAAATTTTTATAAATATGTATACCCTTTATATTTGTGCTTTTTAGCCTAAATAACGTTCTTTTTTATATGAAATTTTAGTTTATAACTTGAATTAAGGCTACCAAATCATCCATGAACAGTATGGAAATGCAAAAAATTCTGTATGTTTCCCATATTTGAACGCATTTCTAGTAACTCTGCATCTTTCAGTTTTTAAAAGCAGAGAGGGATTGAAATTTTTTCAAAAATATCCTTTGAAATTTGTATCCTTTACTATCTTTATATATATCCATAGGAATTAAATTAAGCTAAGATTTTTCAAAATGAAGTTAAAAATCTTGAAGGACATTTTTGACATGTACAAGAAGGATAATTGAATACAAAAGTTATAATTAATCTCGTTTCGAATTCTTCTCTCAATTGATACCTATCTACCCACATTTTGTGTAAACTTTTGAAAATTTGTATATTATAATTTATGGCCCTTTGGAACCTGTCTTGACTACCTGGCAAAAAAACAAAAAACAAAGGCACTGGTTGCCGTTGTCCGAATTGCATAAAATTTTATTCGGATTGTAGAAATGGAGCAGTCATGTAGGCTGTGAAATTCAGGTGTTTGTGCCACATCTGCAGTCCCGTCTGCTCAATGGGAGTAAAAAAAACTAGACAGACCTCCCGAGTAGCCTGTCACCCAGAGTAAAGCAAGCTCGTCATGTTTACCAATATAATTTAGTCAATACTGGCATTGTCGAATTAGTTTGGAAGCAGTTATAGGGCTGGTCAATGCTTTAAGTGCAGCTTGGCTGCCTCTGCAGACTCGTAAACTCCACCACGTAGTCCATGACGTTGAGGATTGCCTCAGCCTGGAAGACAGAAACATATTCCGCAAGAGAAAAGTTAAAGTTTACCCTATTAATTTCGATAAAGACTCCAAGTATTGTCCCAAAGACAGTTTTGGAGCCATCATTAAAGATCCGAGGTAATGGTGGCGTGCTGTCCCTGAGGCATTGAAAATACGCAATTTCCGCCTCGCTCCACTGTGTATATAATTTGTTAGTGTATTTTTTGTTTTTATTCTGCCGCTATCACCTTATATGAATTCGTCTTGCCTCATGTGGTACAAGAAACATTCCAATCGTCTGAATTCGTAGTATCAATCTTCTTTTCTTGACAACTAGATTTCTACTATTCCAATCCGAATGTAGAAATTAAATCCGAAAACAAATAAAGCAAGTCTATACATACAAAAAATAAACTTGAACTAATTTGATAAGCACGGCGAGCAACTACATAAGTATGTACTAGCTGAATTACACAGCGTCTAAATAATACTCAATTTTACTGGTGAAAATCCGAAGATTTGCTTGCACATATTCAGTTTTAAATGCAATCAAAAACAATTTATTTACATACAAAGGCAAGCGACTTATGGAACCTTAAGCTATTTGCACTGCCAAAAATTAAGTGAAGTGAAGAAATGCATGCTGCACAACTGACAAGAAATGCTGTTAACTTTTATTGTTGTCATTAAAGTGCTACATACATTTGTATGTATAAGTATTAATAATAAATAACTGCATGTCATTATCATGCCATTAAAATAAATATTTCTTCGAAAATACCTAGTTCCTACATATGTATGCATGTATGCAAGTGTGAGTAGAAAGCAGGAAAAGTGAGCGAGTGCAGTGAAGTGAGTGCATTAGTCACTCATGCGGATAGTCGGCACGAAATGGGCTGAAGCGACATACATACATACATACATACATACATACATATGTAACGAGGTAAATGGGTGGAGGTCTTTGTGAAGGTACGCGTGCGCGTATTTCTTAATGATTTAAAATTGTAAACATTAAGTAGCAACAAGTCTGATTGCAAATACATAAATTTTTATTAAAGTTCACAAGCATGCAAGTTCTTTTGCGTTTGTTTTTTAGCATTTTCACTTTCTCTGTGTTCTTATATTGTACAACTTTCGCCGCGATTGTACTTAATTAAATTTTTATAGGTAAATTTTATTTATTAAATACCTAATTACACACATAATTAAGTTGAAAATGCCACTTTAAATTACGGTAATTCGCGTTTATTAAGTTTGCTTAATTTCTGAAATTAATGTCACTGTTATTTTACTAATCTACATATGTATGCATTAGGGTGGTCCAAAATAAGTGAAGTCAGAATTTTAATGCTCTC
>NW_016169189.1:0-17862 GCF_001687245.7 Rhagoletis zephyria
GCGAAAAGTAGCTACAATAATATGTTAATATCCGCTACGAGACAATAATAACACCAACAATAGCAACAAAATTATGCTCAACAACAACAACAACAGGAACATTAATGATATGACAACGACAGTATGATACAATGAATGCATACAAGAACACAAACCAGTAACTGCGGCTGCCAACAACAGTCAAGCACAGCGAAGCGAGCGACCTGAACTTCCGACAATACGACGAAAGCGACGAACCTGATGCGAATACGTTGTCAACATCAACATACGCCGACTCATTGCAACACATTAGCAACTGGAAGTGAAGTAATGGTTGTAGCAGCGGTAAGGGTAAGAAGAAAGTACAGTAGCAAGCAGAAGCTTTAGCAGCGGCAGCGCCAGCTCTACAAACTTGCCGCTCAGTGATGGCAACTATTTATGGCTTAAATGCGCGCAAAATGCCAAGTGGTAGAGGCGAAGGCGCTAGTTTACAGTTTGAAGACTCAGCACGTTTGTAACTGCATATGAGCCTCCTTATACATATACATATAAACGGTTTGGTTTGTTAATGTGTGTGTCTGTGTGTGTGTGTGCATATGCGAGTATGTATTTTGTGATTTATGATGCTAATGCAGCACATACTTACACACCTATGTATGTACATATGCAGGACTAACTAACGCGGCAGGATAACACAAAAAGCTCACTAACCGAGTTGCGGCCGGTGATGATGCCATGATGGAAATTAAATTATGCCACTTTCGAATGGTATTATTTTTTGCTGCTACACATATGCTTTTCTTTTTTTTTTGTTTTCNACTTACACACCTATGTATGTACATATGCAGGACTAACTAACGCGGCAGGATAACACAAAAAGCTCACTAACCGAGTTGCGGCCGGTGATGATGCCATGATGGAAATTAAATTATGCCACTTTCGAATGGTATTATTTTTTGCTGCTACACATATGCTTTTCTTTTTTTTTTTTTTGTTTTGAAAAGTCGAACTTTTTTCAAAATTTACTCCATCCGATAGTTTATGCGTTACGTATGGCCGAGTGTGTTGGTAAGTATTTATGTATGTGCATATGAGTGCATGTGAATATAATAAAGACGGTAACGCTAAATGGGCTTCTAATATTTTTGTGGTGAAACGGATATCAAGTGAAAGCCTTTTCTACGCTTGTGTGTATGTGTGTGCGAGTATGTAATTTTTTTGGATTTATGCGCCGTTGCTGCACTAGTTTTGCAAATATTTCACGTATTTGGCCACTTTATGGATTTGTAAGTTGGTTGTCGGCACCATCACTACAAACCACTAGCTTTGCCATTTACTATTTGCTTTCCATCGCACACTCTCCCTCTCTCTCCCTGTTTTTATGCTTCCTTTTACTTAAGCTTATCCAGCTTGAATTTGCATTTCCTTGCACAAATAACTTTTCAATTTCCTGCAACCGCAAAAATGAAATAGTTCACAAAACTCATGAGCGTAATAATACGAGTAAGACGAAGAATATATATGTACATACACACGCATGCAGGCAAAAGTCAAAAAGCGAGCATTGTCGGCAATTGCTAAATTTAATAAAACTTTGCCCATAAATAAAATTTGCATTAAATCAGCTGCAAAGCCAAAGAAATGAAACGTGTTTGCAAGCGCAAAAACGTGTAGGATAATGTATACCTACTCATGGACATGTGTGCAAAGACATAAATATATTTATATCGATAGCCTGTACTATCGATATACAACAAATGAACATTCGAAAATTTGCGGTTTCAACACAGCAGGCGGCTGGGTATAAAGCAAAATTTGACACAATAATTTGCTGAGTAGGCTTGCGGAAGAATTTTATCTATAAACAAAAATTTTGGATAGAAAACAAGACTAGTTACCTTAAAAAGACTTAATCGATCAGATATAATGGTCTAGTCAAATTAGACGCAATAATTTACTAAATGCGAAACGAATTCACCGCCGATAAAGAAGTATCCATTCTAAAGATACACAATTTCCTGAAAAACATATGAATATGATCAAATATATTTCGGTGCAAAAGATATCGAAAGAAATTAAAAACGATTAATATTTGAACGGGTGAATAAGTCAGTGAGAGGTTGACCAGGAGATTTGCATGTACATATTTTATAAGTCGGACAGATTTCGTAAAACAAATTATGTCATACCTCCCATTCGCTTCAAATTATGGGTTCTATACATGAAATAAGCTAACACGTGTTCGAGGAGTTTTTTTCGCAGATATCATCTGTCAAAGTTTTCATTCTTTTTGTGATTCTGACTAATCATGTACTTTTTCAAATCGTTATATCTCGGGTTCTGCTGATTCCAAGACTTCAATCTTAACGTCATTATTAAAGCTAAGAAACGGGCTTAATATTTCTATATATAAGGTGGTCAAGATTGTCCTAAAGCTAACTTAGCTATTAACAGTTGAACTTTTTGAAGTTGATTTGCTTAGTGAAGACCAGTAAGTTTCGGATTTGAAATTATATCGTCGTCATCTTTGTTTAATTCTCTATAAAAAACGGGGTTAAAAAAAAATTGGGGTTTTTCGAGAACTATTTTTAAAATATTTTTCTTTGCGACGAGATGGTTTATTTTGTGAGAATCAACAATTATTTGTATTTTTTTTTCGAAAACTTATGGTGAGATATATTTATTAAGGTGTTAAACACCGAGTTTTTGCAAGAATTTAAATTTCATTGCAGATTCCGATAGAATACCTATCCAGGTACAATATTTGTACGCTAAGATTTTTCTTTAAGGTGACAAACCCAAACAAAAATGGGCGTGGCAATTGCAGGACTAAAATTAACAAAACGCAGATTTTATTCCGGATTTCGGCAGAATATCGCTTCGTTAAAAATTTTTGTTCCACAACTAAATAAATACATTTATTGGTTAAAAAGTAGTGGGTGGTCCCGGTGACAAATGGTAACCATCGGTTAACACCTCTGCATGATTGTAAGTCACTGAGCCCACGAAAAATTGCTGAAGCATTAGACGGAGGATGCATCAGACTAGGCGGAGTATAGCGTACTTTGAAGTGCAATCAATTTATAACTAAAGAACAATTTATTTGATGGCAGTTGAGAAGTTCATGTGCAAACATTTCATAAATTTAATAAAGGAAATCAGTGGTTCATGATAAAAGCATGCATAGATTCGACCAAGGTCAGTTGATTGAAAGAATAAATACCCAACTCCAGACAACAAAATGACATGGAAAACGATGTTGTAGAACGTGTCGCGTTTTTGCAAAAAATTTCCGAGTTTTGTTTTACCTCAATTACGCGATATTCGCAGCATCTTTCTCAAGACCTAATGCCTTTCTGCACTCGCACGTCATTGGAAAAAGCGCTTTGCGCCGTAGAGCCAGACATCTGAAAAGTTAACTATTTTTATGCCTGCTTCCCTCCATAATTTGCTCAGTCTTCAGCTGTCTTTTTATCTGTAGGCGAACTAAGGCTATTGAATATTCTGAATTAATTAGATCCCTTGCTTGTTTTTTCATTCTCTTGGCTTTAAGTAGCGTCTGAGATTTTGTGAATTGTATAAGTTTCTTCACTTTAAAACAATGATGGGCAAAACGCTACTCGCGAGTAGCGTCTGCGTCGCAGCGCTTATACGTATACAGAAACGACGCAGCGAATTTCAATTCAGTCTGCTTTCAGTTTTCATGAGAGTGACACCACGATCCGCCGTTGAATATTTTTATTCGTAATTTCAGCGCGTTGTTGCCACCTATATATGTAACAATGCCCAAAATGGCTGCGTATGAGTGCCAATTACAGTTTTCGGTTTTAAGAAAAGCCAATAATGCCCAATGCTTGTTATGTGGTAATACGACTACTTGGAATCGTTCTTTTAATATAAGGCGACATTATTTGTCATGGTAAAAAAGTCAAACTGCCGAACTGTGTAAACCAATTTAAAGTTTTTTGTAATGGGTTTTATGTATATATGTATGTACGATACGGCAATTTAATATATTAAGTATACTTTATTGAATACTGAGTTTTTTACAAAGTTTAGAAATTTTAAATTCGTGAATTTTGTTGTTGAATAAATCATTTTTTAAAACATTAGTTTAAGAAATTAAATTAAAAAATTTTCATGCACGTACATATGTACTTATAAAAATTAATTTCATAATTCATTATTTGAAATTATTTCTTCATTATTTTTTTATTATATTTTATTATTTTCGTTTCATGTTCATAATACAAATTAAATATAAATTTGTAAGAGCGTTTTCTAACACGCGCAAAAAACGACGCACTTGTATACAATATAGAAAAGTGGCTACTGTTACTCAGCGCGATTCACGAATACCATGACAAAATGAGACTGTTTGGTGTGCCCATCTATGCTTTAAAAACTGAAATTTCTCATTCGGGTACGTCTTTTGTGTGTGCTAAAGTGGTTGCCAAGGACGACTTTAACAAAAAGAAATATAGTATATATATAGTAAGAATGATAGAGTACAAGATTGCGCCGATCAGAGAGGATTTTTTAGAATAACTTTTGTGTGTCGTCATGCAAACAACGATTCTGTCAAATTCGTTAAGAGAGGAATAGCAGTCCGAGATCAGCGCAACCCTTGTATTGACTCTCAATCGTGGTTATTTACATACAATTTTAGGAAACTATGTCACAGGTAGACCATGAACATAACATAACATAATTTGTATTTCTGGGGCAATCCTATTGTTCGTGTGATAATAAGCTGTAAATTCTTTCTTCATTCTACTAAAGCGTTTTCAAACATATCTTTTGGCACCCACAACGTAATATTTGATTTAATTTAAAAATTGTAGTCTTAATTTTTGCAGACAATTTCACGAAAATAATATAAGTGAAAAATGATTTAAATTTTTTGAATTCTATATGGAATTTGACAGAAAATCAAAAACCATTTTTTATTTAAATTGAAGGGGAAACCGGCTTCTAGACTGGTGACAACATTATATAAAAATGTTCCTAAGTCAGAGAATTCGTAAGTATTAGGATGATTGCCTCGTTTTTTTTTCAAACCGGATTTTGTTCCTAAGTTAAAGATTTCTTAAATATAGGGTAATTGACCCGATTCCAAACCGGCCTTTTTGGATATTTTCAGGCAGTTTGTTTTTAATCTCTATTTTTCGATTATCGAATAATCCGCTTTGCTATCGAATAAACCGGTTTATTTTAACTAGAGAATTAATTTGTTAATTCGTTTTACTGATAATGGAACTTCAAAATGTTTATTAATTTTTTATCTATTAGGTTATTTCCATTTGGTTTAGTATTTCTTACATTCTCAGTTAATTGAGAACGTTTTGAAAATAATTTCAAAAACCAGTCGAACAATCATGTAATAATTTAGTTAGCTTTATTTATCGCTGATTTCGTATTTCTCTAAATTACCGCTATATGTGATATGGGCATGGTTATTGTCCGGTTTTAAAATTGTCCCAAGGGTTCATGTACATAAATATCAATTTTGAGTGACTGAGCTTCTGTAGCTGCTAAAATATCGTAGTTTTGGTATTTCCGCCAACTACCGTTATATGGGAGGTAGGCGCGGTTATTGTCCGATTTTTCCCATTTTCAATACCATCCGTTCTTGGTTCAAAATAAATACAGATACCCAGTTTCGTTAAGATATCTGAACTTTTAGTACAGTTATCGTATGTACAGACGGGCGGACGGAAAGACAGTCACGCCCTAATTAGTTATTATTTTTTTCAGTTTGAGCATTTTGGTTTATATTTATCTCGATTCGTTTTCGCTGTTACAAACAATCGTTATGTAACTTTGCAAAAAGCTATTGGCATGAATTATATTAATCCCATGTTGAAGGCTTCTTGTGAAAAGAAATAATTTTAAGGCAAAAACACTATAAACATAGCTACATAACTGTTACTAAATACGCTTACGCTCGCAGATGCATATGTAACTAAGATGAGTCGTCCGTTGCCATATATACTTTTGTAGGCAAATCTTCATAAAATATGTGTATGTCCATAAGTTTTAATTTTTGGAACTTGAATTTCTGATCCTAATTTTTCCTTCCTTCCTTCCTTTTTAATTCAGCTTGACTTGCTAAAATATATATGTACATACAGAAATGCAGTCCTATAAATATATGGGTAATGGTTATTTCGTTTCTACCAAAAAATGTCGGCTTTTAATTGCCCCTTTTTCTTATCATGTTCGGTTCTAAAATAAAGTCAAAGGGTGAGAAATTTTGTGTTCGTATCTTAAAATGTCACATTCTTGTTAAGCAAACAACGCAGGGCTGATGGTTGCCCTGAAAATCAGATAGTTGCTTAACGCGATAATATTCAGGCAGGTTCTGCAATTCACTTCCGAGTGAATTGAAAACAAATGAAATGAATTTGAATTTAAATTGGCAGGGGTTTGAAATTCACTTGGAAGTGAATTGCAGAACAAGCCCGGTTATGAAATGCGTGAGCCAGCCAAGGACAACAAGGCAAAACCATGCCCTTTTGCAGGTTGAATGTAACATTTACAACACTAACATTTTGCAACGAAGAAAGGCACACTTTTTTGGAAAAAACAAAATCACCATAAGAAATATATATGCATACGTAATGTGCATATTTATATTATGAGTATTTTATGTTTCCTTATGGGAATTATACTTTAATATGCGAAAATAGAAATCATATTTCAAGTGTCTAAACGATTTTACACATCATTGCGTAACTACATGGATAGAAGTGGGCAAAATTATTGTATCATACATATTTACGGGACATACGAGAAAAGTTTTCTTAAATTTCATAAATTTAGTTAGGAATTTTTGCTGCAAAATCGCTTCGATAAAGACACACACATAAAGACATACCTTTTTTTCTCTCACATATGCATAAACGTATGAATGTATGCTTCTATTATTTTTTCATTATACCCGAGCGCACTAGTGCACAAGGGTATATTAATTTTGTTCACATAACGGTTGTTGTCCGTCCGTCTGTCGGTCTGTCGGTCTGTCTGTCTGTCCGTCTGACCGTCAGTCCGTGTACACGATAACTCGAGCAAAAATCGAGATATCTCAACGAAATTTGGTATGTAGGTTTCTGTTAATCCAAGGTAGGTAGGTTAGTATTGAAAATGGGCGAAATCGGACTGTAACCACGCCCACTTCCCATATAACGGTAATTTCCAGAAATACGAAAACTGAGATATTTTAGTAACTACTGAAGATTATTCACTCAAAATTGATATTTACAACAATTTTTAGAGGAAAAATAAGAATATTATAAATTTTTGGAAAATGGGCGTCGCCACGCCCACTTATGGTTACATGTGTATATCTTGGTAACCACTGCACAAATTTCTTCCAAACTTGGCACAGTTGTTGGCCTTGATACAGCATACTAAATGGCCGAAAATTTAAAAAATCGGACAATAACCACGCCCACATCCCATATAACGGTAATTTTCGGAAATACGAAAACTGCGATATTTTAGTAACTACTGAAGATTATTCACTCAAAATTGATATTTACAACAATTTTTAGACGAAAAATAAGAATATAATAAATTTTTGAAAAATGGGCGTAGCTAATTTATTCAAAATTGATGCTAGCAACAATTCTTTACCATGACATACGTTTATTGGAAAATTTTGGAAAATGGGCGTTGCACCGCCCACTTATGATCACATACATATATGTATATCGGTAACCGTTCTACCAATTTTTACCAAACTCGGTATTTTTATTGTGCTTGCCAAATAAAAGCAAAACGTTGAAAAGTATTGAAATCGGACTAAAATTACGGCCGCTTTTTATATAACGGTAAATTTCAGAAATGCTTGAAACTTCAATAATTCGAAATTTAAGGACGCTAATTTACTCAAAATTGATACACCCCGGCTTACCATCTAGCGGTAGCTTTCGGAAAGGTGAAAAAACATATATTTAATACTTGCGCCGGGTATTTAATGTTCGGCTCCGCCCGAACTTAGACTTTCTGACTTGTTTTATTTTGGCTTTTTGTGTTATTTAAGATATTTCCTAACTTAATTCTTATTTACGAATTTTTGTTGCTAACAAATATTACTGAATACACAATAGTCTGCTTAGCTGTATACATACCCATGTATGTGTGTATAATACTCACCTATTCAAAGACGCTCTAATCCTTGTACAAACCCATGTTGGGGAATTAAGGAGCATGCTGTGGGTTTACACTAGTTCGCAGTGCTTACTAATATATGGGCGTGTACATTAGACCGTAAACGTTCGTAAACGAAAAAAACGTTCGCCATGAGTCTAAAGTATGTTTGCAAGGCAATTTGGAAAAAAAAATATTTGGGAAAGCTTTGTGGTTGCTTCTTTATATCTTTCGACCCGTACTTGTATTGTTCCAAAGTTCTCCTACCCAGCAGATCTCAGTTCCTACCACCCAAATGTCAGTAAATTAAAGGTAGATTAAAATCGTAAACTTTTGCCGAGGAAGTGTTTCGATTCAGAGGTAATTTGATTTTTTTTTTCCTTTCCGTGATATCCACGGCATTTAGCGGTGGATTTTAAATCATGTTATATCGCTGATTTTGTCTCGAGGAGGCAATTTTTTGCTGAATTACCTCAAGTGCCCCGTTGTAGTACTTACGCATTAGATCTCAGTTCTTTTCACCCAAAATTACCACCTTAAAGTTATTGAATAAAAGCTCCCCTAAAATTATTAACATTTTGCTAAGGAAGTTTATTGATTATTCCAGTACAACTTATTAAAAAAAAAGTATTGCCGTCGAATGCAAGCGTCACCAAAAAAATTAAAAAAGGTTTTGCCAAAAAAATAAAATAAAATAAATTTCGATATTCCTTAGTAAAGCCGCTTCTACGCTGAGGGGTGTGTGCCGAACTTTTCTTTGTTTGTTCCTAAGGTTAATGCACATAAGTACTTTCTTAAATTTCTTTAGTTTTTGTATGAAAATTTGCTTGTATATTAGGCGGCATCACTCCACATTCAAAAAAAAAATCGGTACTGTTTTTCTATTGGAATTATAAAACCTATTTTATTTTAAGACGTCCACCAAAATATTTCTGAAAAATGTTACGATTTAAGTGAGCTGGACCGATTTGAAAATACCTCCAAAAATTAATTTTTTTATGAATAAAAATAGTTTCTTAACATTTTATTTAAATCCCGTCAAATGTCAAAACGGCTTAAGTTTAAAAAATATGCATACAAATATTAAAAAAAAAATTAAAAAAAAAATTAACGGAATCGTAATAATTAGAGTTTTTTTTTAACCTTTTTCTGAGATTGGTATAAGAAAAACTTGAATAATTGATCCTCAACTCTA
This sequence comes from Rhagoletis zephyria, assembly GCF_001687245.7. Classification (NCBI taxonomy): domain Eukaryota; kingdom Metazoa; phylum Arthropoda; class Insecta; order Diptera; family Tephritidae; genus Rhagoletis; species Rhagoletis zephyria. Next base: position 9,329 of record NW_016169189.1, read on the forward strand.
CCAATTTAGGCTTTTGAGGTGTCATTGGAAAGATATTTTCTCACCCTTTTCATCGGTCTAGCTCACTTAAATCTTTATATTTCTCGGAAATATTTTGGTGAGCGTCTTAAAATATAATAGATTTTGGAATCCCGGCGGAAAAACCGCAACTTTTTTTGGTGATACAGTCTAATGTTTATACATGCCTATATATGTCTTTAGTAATGCCTCTCTGCTAAACTGCCAAAATAATAAAGCGGCTTTAATAATGCCTTTACTTCAGGCCAGTGTCTTAGTTCGACCCCGTAGCAACACAACCAACAACAGCAAAAATAATAATAACAACTACAATAATTTGCACTTTCTTCTGGCTTGCGCTTTTGTTTACCGTCTGCTTGCTAGTGAATAATATTAATAAAAGCCAGCAGTGTGCTGCGACTGTTCCCCATTCGCATAAAAAGCATAAAAAGCGGATTATCCCTTTTTTATTTGACTTTGCTTTCGTTCACAAAAAAAAAAGTAAATGTACTATTTTTATTTCTTCCATTCACAAAATTTTATTGAAGGGTTCTGCGTACTTTGCCTTTCTCACTAACCATTTCCTTATTGTTTGAATAAACAATTTAAATGTCTCTACTTTTTCTTGGTTGTTCCTTTGTCGCACCACCTTTTCTTAAATCTACTTTTTGATTTTATTAACGCAACCTTTTCTAAACCACTTTATTTTCGCCCTCCCCTTTCGAAAGTAACTTTTTCCTGTTAATGAAGGTATTTATTTACCTCGAGAATGAAAAAAGGATTTCCAAGCAAAAAATAAAAAATAAATAAAGTTTTAGAAAAGAAAAGTAAATGAAATAAACATAACCGATTAAGCATTATGCTACATTTGACCGAACGGTATGATAACATTATCGCGCAACCTTTTTGTAAATGAGAAAAATCAATAGTTGTTACATATGTACATATTTTGCTTAAGTAAGCCAAAAAATTAGGAAAATTCGCAATCATTTAACGCGAAAGTGACAAAAGGTGCCGCGAACATCTTTTCATTTCTTAAAGCTTTCTGATTTAATATTTAAAAGGAAAATGTTTAAGTAGGCAAAGGTAATATTTTTGGGTAAACTTTTTCAACAACCAGATGCACAGGTGTGGTTGTAGGTGTGCACATACTTGGCAACGAAAGAATTTAACTTCACAACTTTCTTTACGATGACAGCTATTCCACTGGCTGTGGTTTTCATTGCGACCGAAGAATAGGGGATTTTGTGGGTTGTCATTTGGTAGCCCAGCTTAATTATATCTCATTTGGGCAGACAATGAGGGTGATTAGGGTACGGATAGCGCCAGTATATTCGCTTTACCTATTGAATGTGTGGCCATGAACGTCCAACATTAAGCAGCGAAAAGTTAGCGATTTAAAAAATTTTAAATATTTATGCGTGAATTTTTCATTAAGCTTCAAAAAATTCTTAAAGCGAATGATGTTTAAGTTATTTGACCCAAATGAGAAATGCTTCAATAAAAATGCCAGATATATGTGACGAGGGCGCACGGTGGTTAAGCCCCATACATTGTTTGGAGAAAATTAGGAGGAGTAAGCATAGAGCTTTAATTTTTTGTATGTAATCTCTAAAGACATAAATCAAGAAAAAAAAACGAAAAATGGATGTGATGGGTTTATTTTAAAGCATACCTCCCATACAACTTTACCTCAAAAACGGCCTCAAAAATGCCATTCAAAGGTCACCGATGATTGAAGGACTCCAAATTTCGTCCATATATGTATTCACGATAATTACTCTATTACACGTACAAAAAATTAGAACAATCTATTTACTTTAACGCATACCTCCCATACCAACTTAACCTCAATAAGTAAGAAAGTTTAAGTTCGGGCGGAGCCGAACATTAAATACCAGGCGCAAGTATTAAATATATGTTTTTTCACCTTTCCGAAACCTACCGCTAGATGGTAAGCCGGGTTGTATCAATTTTGAGTAAATTAGCATCCTTAAATTTCGAAATATTCCAGCATTTCTGAAATTTACCGTTATATGAAAAGCGGCCGTAATTTTAGTCCGATTTCAATAATTCATAATAACCATACCAAGTTTGGTACAAATTGGTAGAACGGTTACCGAGATACATATATGTGATCATAAGTGCGCGGTGCCACGCCTATTTTCCAAGATTTTACCATAAATGTATTTCTTGGTAAAGAATTGTTGCAAGCATCAATTTTGAATAAATTAGCTTTAATATTTATTGATTTATCGAAGATTTTGTATTTCTGAAAATTACCGTTATATGCGATGTGAGCGTGGTTATTGTCCGATTTTTTCAAAATTTATAATATTCTTCTTTTTCGTCTGAAAATTATTGTAAATATCAATTTTGAGTGAATTATCTTCAGTAGTTACTAAAATATCGCAGTTTTCGTATTTCTGGAAATTACCGTTATATGCGAGGTAGGCGCGGTAATTGTCCAATTTTGCCAATTTTCAAGGACTAGGAATATATAAGGTATGTATATAAAATTAGAGGAAACTTCTTAGAAACTATCAGACCTATGGAAAAGTGGTGTATACAGGGTGTCCCAGAAGTAGCCAGGCAAACTTAAGGAGAAGGCAGGTGGGGTGGTGAGCTCCCTGATAAGCAAAAATTTGTTCGATAAAAGTGTCACCGTTTTTAAAATATTTAAATTTTTTGAATTAAAAAAAAAATCGTGCCTTTTCATGTATTTTATTTAACTGCATCTACAAACAAGGCTATACTTAGTAAATTTTTATGTAAAATACTTTCAGATAGTTGCTTCTCCATACTCAAATGCAATCTAGTTATTTGATTATATTTCATAAGGAACCATTATAAAATTAGGACTATATTGGGATTTTTAACTTTTTGATATTTTCTTGCCCAACTTTTACTATCTCTGGTGAAAAAAAATGTACTGAGCTATAATTCTACATTACATAAAAAATTACTGATTTAATAAAGATTTCAGAAAGGTGCCACTCTTACTATTACGAATAGAAAAAAAAGTTATAGCCGCTTTTGTGGGTAAAGGACTGAGACACGCTAGAATGTATTTAATAGATTTAAATTTAAGTTTCTCTTATTACTGACCAATGACATGCTAAATAGTACAAAGGTGAATTATTATATGCTCCTGACATTATTTTATGTTACTGACATTTTAATTTTTGCTTATCAGGGAGCTCACCACCCCACCTGCCTTCTCCTCAAGTTTGGCAGGTTACTTCTGGGACACCCTGTATACAGCTTATGGAGAATTTCATTGGTTTTAATTTGCCACAATTCGTATTAAGATTGTTTAATTGGTTCGTAAGTTATACGTGATTACGAGTGGAACTAGACTTTCTTTAAGCTGAGTAGCGGTAAATTGCAAATATCTCTAAAACGTATCTATAGAAAAAAATTAACTAAATTTTCGGAATCACAGAGCAATTCTACATAAGAATTGGATTGAGGCGTCTGGAAAACAAAACTAAAATTTCTGATCCAATTTAGTTAAAGAATTTTGGTATAAATTCGTTCATATTGCTAGATTTAAGCATTTTAATTATTTATAATACAAGTTACATTTACCTACATACCTCTGATTTATAAGGTTATTGAATCTGATAAAATACTAAGGGAGTTATCGTGTGATAACACATACATTTTTTTGAGAAATAAGTACATATGTATATGTATATGGGCAAATCTAAAAAAACAGGTACACTTTCAAAACAAAAATCTTATTTTTTAATCTGTTTTCTATATGATTCTATTCGCAGTCTCTTAATAAATCGACAAATATAAGTGAAATGCATTTTCATCATGTGTTTCAAATACTAGACGAGGAATAACCAATCAGATCACTAAAATAGAAAACAAAAGAATTAGCTGGGTTCAAATTACGCTGGGCAAGTTGTAAATTTTGAGCAAAGATTTTGAAAGCTGAACTCATTTAACTGGGACTTTCTAAATTCAATGACACCCCCCGGTTTACCAGATTGACTCCGGTTTTCGAGATAACGGTACATGCAAATTTGATTAAATTTTAGCTATGTTATAAATAACTCCCTCAGTTTTGAGTTTTGAAATTTTGCACATACCGGTTTTTAGTTTTAACTTAATAACTCCTTAAAATTATCGAAATAGGTTCACTCTAACATATAGCTCCAATACTACTGATTACTGAGATATATGTTTTTGCGCTGTACGTCTAACTTCATATCTGAATAATAAATGGTATGCGTGCTATATGTTAAAGTTATCCTGTACTAAATTTTACCGGCTTAATTGGAGCAATTATAACGCAAAATAACGTCTCGAAACAATTAGTTGCATGGGAGCTAGTTGGCGAAGGTAATATTAAAATACAATCCTGTGCAAAATTTTAGTAAAATACCTTTAAAAGTGAGGGAGGTTTTTTTATAAATAGTTAAAATTTGAGCAAAGTTTCAAGTACCACTATCTGGAAAAGTGGTGCCAATCGAACAAAACTAGAGACGCCATTGAATTAAGCAGGCTTCAGTTAAGTAAGAGAAACTATCATCACCTTTGTCGAAAAAAAGTTTATTTAAAACCACGCTCGAAATATTCTGACTACAAGAAGGAGGAGAGTTTTTACACACTTCTAGAGAAACATTTTTTGAAGCATTTTACAGGTATATGTAACGTTTTAAGGACTTGTTGTTATAAAAGGATTTGGATAGTTTCGGCTTCGATTTTCTAAATGTGACTTCAATTAAGATGTTTTTGGAATAAAACTTACGCTCAAGATCGCAGAATAATTTTTGTTTAAAGTTGGTTTATCCTGAAAGCACACCGCTTGCCAAGGTATGAAGTTATTCATAATTGTTTTGTAGAATACAATACACACTAAAAAGGTTTTTAAAATGAAATGCTTCAAAAACTATACATATATATATATATATACATATATAAGTTGCCATGGAAATAAATAAATTAAATTGCATTCGCCATTTATATCTTAAATTTTCAGAACTACTAATTCAAGTTTACGCGCAAGGAATAGGGAAGATTTTTCGAATATATTTGCTGCATTTCTTTGCATTCGTATCTATATGTACATATGTATGTATGTATATCTACATCCTCTCTCTTCATCGATTTGTCATCAACTCTTGAAGTCATACTATTGTAAATAGCTTAGTCCTCTCGCAATTGCGGATTTCTACGAATAACTACTCATAGTAACGCGGTATTGTGATAACGAATAAGAAGCCAACAGAATACAGACCAAGTGTCGTGTTGATAATCTGCAGCAGCAGCAAAATATAATAACTGTACGGAGAAAGGGCGTCAGTGAATACACGCTTTATTATAGCAGCTTAAGAGTGAAAAGCCGACAAACAAAACAAATTAGTGTCAAATTCGAGCCCAAAGTTGGCAATACAACCACAGCTAAAAATATATATGTACATACTTGCACACAACCACAACACCCGATGCCATTGCTTCCTCAGCAGCTTATTGTTAGCTTATTGTCTGCCCAACCAAGTTTTTGCCACTAAACGCATTGCCATACAAATTAATAGTCTTATTAGTATGTATGTATTTGCAATATTTCCATTGCTAGCGATAATGCCAATGACGACGAAGACGTCGGTGGCGTCAATGCTATCTACACTAATACCTCCACCATCACCATTGTCAATTAAAGCTCTCTGCTGACACTGTGACAATGGTGCACATCCGCACAAACAGCTCAGGAAATAATGCTCTTCCAATCATAAGATGAAGCAGTCTTCAAGTATTTACACGCTCTTATGATGAACGAATTTCTAGGCATCGCCGACTTAATTAGCTGTAAATTCGCTATTCAAAATTAATTAGTTTTCCACGCCCCTGCATAAGTCTTTTCTGCGAAGTTGAATGAGTCGATAAGTGGAATGAAATGAGAAATGGTCGGCATTTAGGGAAGAAAGTGCGATGCGGGAGGAAATTGAATATTTAACGAAGCATAAATAGAAGACATCAAATGTGGCTCTACTTTAAGTTATACAAATCAGTTGTTCTTGTCTGGATATTAAATCGATAAAGAAAATTTTGCATTTTAAAGAGATTTAGTTTATGCTCGTATAACATCAAAAAAAAATCAAAAAATACATTTATTTTAAAAATGTTTAATTTACAAATAAAAAGAGAAAAACTATTAACTACATAGTTTCATTACATCAACAATTTGTACTTTGAATCTTTGACTATTTTCGCCATCAGATTTGAGTTTTCAACTCGCAAAACTTTAGTCTCTATAGTTGTAGTAACATTAAACCACAAGATGCATTTTGAAGTTTTCTGGCAGCTTTTTTATTAGATGTTTATTAGAGATTCATATTCAATAAATTTTTATTGTTAAAAAACCAAAGCCAAAACCAAATTTCTTTCACCGTTAAATGCATTTACTAAATTTTAAACCAATCTTACTAAATAATCCTGTCAGGTATTGAATTTGTGAGTATGTTTGTTGCTCTTTCATGCTTAACACATTTCGTTTTAAATTTGGCACACAGATAGCTTATAACCAGAACTAACATATAAATAGGGTGTCCTTTGAAAAGAGTTGCCAAGAGCTAAAATCATTTACTTAGTAGGTTAATTGTTTCGAAAATATTTTTTTGTGGAATTGTGAAATAGCAAAAATCAGTAAAATATCTAGTACAATCAAATATTCTTGGGTGCCTAACGAAAGAAGTTTAAGAAATATTTATTTCGAAAATATTTTTGAAAAAAGTTCCCACTTGTTTAGAAATTCAATCCTATTTTAATTAAAAAGTTAAATGAAATATTGTAATGTGGTTATCGAACAAAAGTAGCTTGGGGAAGATTTATTTCGAAGAGGTTTGCCATCTGTTAAAAATTCAGTATCAATTTATTTAAAATGTTACACCAAGCTATGTTAAAACCATTGCCACATTTCTAAAATGTATGTAAATCAAAATTTTTCCTTTTATCCTGGATGATTTTTTGCTTCTTTTTTCTTGTTTTCTATATAATGACCTTATTTTCAGGCCTTCCTTATCAGCTTCCCATAAAAGGTGAAAAACTAGATGAAATAATTTAACTTTCGTTGCTTTGGAAACACAACTTCTCATCCTCCTTTGCGTGGGAAGTGTATGTTTCTGGCTCTTTAGGCGACTAGCAATGAGTTGTGCCTAAAGAAGTAAAACACTCCAAGGCATTTAAGACTATAGCCAAACCTCTAACTTTGCCAAAACAAGTCACGGCTAATTATTTTTGCAAACGAGATGGGCGAATATTAACTTTTTCACTCAACGAAGGTTTAATGGCATCGAAGTCGGTTAGGCTCACGTTTGCCACCATTGCTGACTTGTTAATTTTTCCTGGAAATGGAATTCAGGAATTACATTTGTCATTATGACAGCAGCAAGCGACTGCAAAAATCCACACCAGAAAGCCACTAGAAAGCTTTTGTTGAAACTGCACAAAAAAGTTACACATACGCCATGTATACCAAAACTAATTAATATGTATTTATCAAAAAATTATCACATGCTGAAAATATTGAATAACTAATGCAATAAATTTTTACAGCTTAAATGTCAGAAAAATAAAAATTCAATGAAATTAAAATTTCGGCCAGTAATTTGATTTAAAAGTAATGAGATCTCTGAAAATAATTCTTAATAATTAATTAAAAATTTGCCGTAGCATAAGCGATGTAAATCAATACTGCGAACAGCAAGTTTTCAAGAGTGCGGACTTCGAAGATTTCCGCCAGCGAATGTAAAATGTGTGCGCAAACAATTCAAACAAGCCGCGAAGCTGTTGTACAAATTCGCGCTACACTCCGACTGACCTTTATGTGCCAGCGATTTGTTAGGAACAATTTTTAATGTAAAGCTTGGAGCTAAATGTGTAGCAGTGCTGATGTTGTAGGCACATTTGTACCTCTCCTCAGTCTCTTTTCATCTAAAATATGGGTAGCAAGGGAAAATTCTTGATCGCCATTCACCAGGGAGTGACCAAAAACCATATTCTTGCATCCGATCCGAGCAGCTCCGGACTTTAGTTGTTTGGTGTAAGTATCCCATGGCTAGCATCCGCATTCTCATTCGGGAGTGAGCTGATTGTGAGACGGCAAATCCCTGCAATTGCTTGGGTGCCAGTTTGGTCACGCCGCTGCAGGAAAAAATGGCGCCTGCAGGATCTCGCCGCAATTGATTTACGAGGGATAAAAATATATAGCTTAGGAGGGAACCGCAGCTCGTTTCCCGAAGCAAAAAGAGGGGAGCCAAAATAAGTGAATGTTAACAGCTCGAAATGCTGGCCGACAGGAGAAGCGCCCGAAAATTCGATTACAAAGTTAGGCGACTTACGGGCGGTTTCAAGACTAGGTAAAATTTCTATGAGTATGCGTTTAGATGAACGCATTCTTGTCAACTTGAATTTAAGTGTAATCTGCCAAATCCACAAAAAGGATGATCCTGCCTTATGTGTGAACTATGAAGGACTTATCGAGCGAATTGTGTGAAAGGCTGAAGTCCACTTTTAATGAACTG